>NC_056746.1:1256617774-1256681444 GCF_019279795.1 Protopterus annectens
AGCATTTGCATTGTTTATATACGACCATCATATTATTCAGGTATGGTTCATTGCAATGGAACATTTTTAAATCCATGACGGTTTTGATTATTTTGCCGTTAAACATGAGGTATGGTTTTTAAAGCATAGGCAATATATTTTCCAGTCAGGTTAGTAAACACTAAATGTAGTATTGTTGTCAAAAGCTAATATATTTTATTGGAATTCCTGACTGATATATTAGTATGTGACATATGACCTTAATAAAATACTATTTTTGGTTTGCAGCATATGCCGCTTATCGAATTTTGCTATTAACTAGTTGATGCTAGGCAATAAGCAGCACTTGCATTGTTTATATATGACCAAAATATTATCTGGGTATAGCTTCGTAGCAATGGAATATTTTTTCCCATGACGGTTTTGATTATTTTGCCGTTAAACATGAGGCACGGTTTTTAATGCATAGGCAATATACTTTCCAGTCAGGTTAGTAAACACTAAATATGAGTGTTTTTGTCAAAAGCTAATATCCTTCATTGGAATTCCTGACAGATACATTAGTATGTGACAAATTATCTTAAAATATTATTTTTGGTTCGCAGCATATGCGGCCTATTGAATTCTGTTATTAAAGCCTGTGGATAATATGGAAAGAAGTTTTAATATTGAAAACATATATATAACTTATGATATATATTTTATTAATGTTATTTTTATTGATGATGAATTATGAGTTTTCATATGCAAGGTACTTGTATGTTTGAGCTCTGATACTTGGTAGCTATCAAGAACCTTTGCTGCTTTAAATTTTGGAATTACTACAGTTTTAATTGTTTAATTATTATTCAATTGATTGTTTAATTGAAATCTGTCTTTGTATATAAGAGAGTGATTTTTTCTGTTTAATTGTAACCTGATAAAGCGCACCTGAGTGTGCGTGAAAGCGCTCGTTCTACATTAAATCTTTTTACTTTTCATTAACTGATTTTTGGTGATATGTAATTTTGATTCGTACACACACACACACACACACACACACACACACACACACACACACACACACAGAGAAACACACGTACAACAGTGGAGGAAGATGCGCACAGGTGGATTATATCCTGTGCAGGAAGGTCAGTCTAAAGAAGATTGGAGACTGTAAACTGGTGATTGGGGAAAGCTTAGTTGGGCAACATAGGATGGTTGTCTGTAGGATGATGGTGATTAAGAGGAGGAAAGTGAGGGCAGTGCTAAGGATCAAATGGTGGATGCTGAAAAGGGATGACTAAGGTGGAGTTCAGGGAAGAGTTAAGCCAGGCACTGGGTGACAGTGAAGAGTTACTGAATAGCTGGATAACTACAGCAGACCTGGTAAAGGGGACCTGTAGAAAGGTGCTTGATGTGACATCTAGGCAGAGGAAGGAGGATAGAGAGACCTGGTGGTGGAATGAGGACGTACAGGAGAGTATACAGATAAAGAAATTGGTAAAGTGCAAGTTGGATTGTCAGAGAGATGAAGAAAGTAGACAGGAGTATAAGGAGATGAGGTGTATGGTGGAGACAGGTGGTGAAGGCTAAGGATAGGATGTATGGAGAGTTGTATGAAAGGATGGACACTAAGGAGGGAGAAAAGAGGACCTGTACTGATAGGCTAGACAGAGGGACCAGTCTGGAAAGATGTGCAGCAGGTAAGGGTTGTAAAGGATAATGAGGGAAATATGCAAGTGAGGAATGTGTGTTTAGCAGATGGAAAGAGTACTCTGATGGGCTGATGAATGAAGAGAATGAGAGAGAGAAGGTTGGATGATGAGGATAGTGAATCAGGAAGTGTACTGGATTAACAAGGAGGAAGTAAGGACAGGTATGCGGAGGATGAAGAATGGATAGACTGTTGGTCCAGATAACATACCTGTGGAAGCATGGAGGTGTTTTGATGAGATGGCAGTGGAGTTTTTAACCGGATTGTTTAATATCTTGGAAAGTGAGAGGATGCCTGAGGAGTGAAGTGTTTTGGTTCAGATTTTTAAGAATAAGGGTGATGTGCAAAGCTGTAGTAACTATAGAGGGATAAAATTGATCAGTCACAGCATGAAGTTATGGGAAAGAGTAGTATAAGCTAGGTTAAGAAGGGAGGTGATGATTAGTGAGCAGCAGTATGGTTTCGTGCTGGGAAACAGCACTACAGATGCGGTGCTTGCTCTGAGGGTGTTGATGGAGAAGTATAGAGAGGGTCAGAAGGAGTTGCATTGTCTTTGTGGACTTAGAGAAAGCATATGACAGTGCATAGAGAGGAGTTGTGGTATTGTATGAGGAAGTCTGAAGTGGCAGAGAAGTATGCAAGAGTGGTACAGGATAGGTACGAGGGTAGTGTGACAGTGTTGAGGCCTGCGGTAGGAGTGACTGATGCCTTCATGGTGGAGGTGGGATTCCATCAAGGATCAGCTCTGACCTCTGTCTTATTTGCAGTGGTGATAGGCTGACAGGAGTACCCGTGGATTATGTTTTCTGATGATGTGATCTGTAGTGAGAGTAGGGAACAAGTAGAGGAGATCTGGAGAGGTGGCAATGCACTTTAGAGAGGAGAGGAATGAAGGTCAGCAGGACTAAACATGTGTGTGAATGAGAGGGAGGACTGATGGTGAAGATGCAAGGAGTAGAGTTGGTGGAGGTGGATTAGTTTAAATACTTGGGATCAACAGTTCAGAGTAATGGTGAGTGTGGAAAAGAGGTGGAGTACAGGTGGGGTGGAGTGGGTGAAAAAGTCAGGAGTGACAGACTGGTACCAGTAAGAGTGAAAAGCAAGGTCTACAAGAGGGTAGTAAGACCAGCTGTGTTTTATGTTTGGAGATGGTGGCATTGACGGAAAGACAGGAGTCTGAGCTGGAGGTGGAAGAGTTAAAGATGTTAAGATTTGCCTTGGTTGTGACGAGGATAGACAGGATTAGGAATCTGCATATTAGAGGGTCAGCTCAGGTTGGACGGTTTTGAGACGGAGCCAGTGAGGCGAGATTGCGTTAGTTTGGGCATGTGATGATAGATGCTAGATATGTTGGTAGAAGGATGCTAAGGATGGAGCTGCCAGGTGAGAGGAAAAGGAGAAAGCCTACAATAAGGTTTATGGATGTAGTTAGAGAGGACATGCAGGTGGTTGATATTACAGAGCAAGATGCAGAGGACAGGAATAATTGGAAAATGATCTGCTGTGGTGACCTCTAATGGGAACAGCCGAAAGAAGAGATATGTATACACCCACATAAACACCATACCATACCCTTTCATGGGGTCAGGGTATTGCATCAATAGTAACCATCATTTAGGGCCACTGTATTCACTGACTGATGGTTAGCCATGCTGGTGGATATCGATATAGATAGATCCTCCTCTGCATGTTTACTTCTGGGGTGCCAAACTGTCTGATGTAATCGTAGATCCTAGTACATTATGGAAAGAAAAATCTTAAGAGGACTGTGCGCTGTAGCACTAAGCTGCAGAGTCTGAGGGCCCAAAAGTCACATCTGACTAAGGTGAATGAAAGGATTTACCATTATGTTAAGTGCACAACTTTCATTTTTCTGAACTTACTGATTGTACAGACCTTATTGAAGTTGTGTAACTTAAGTATTTAACAGTACAGTGTTTGTGTAATTTAATACAGTTTAGCAGGACTATATCTCAAAAATGCGTATTGCTAACACTGTTATTAAATTGCTCATCTTGTAGGAAAGGATTGCAGTTCTTATGAAGCTGGTGTAAAAATAACTGCAACTGGGTTGCTGTGAAGTCATGTTAGTGTTGATGTAGCTGAAAAAGTAAATACTGTTTACACAAGCTATAGTGTGCAGTAATGTGCAGCTGTCTTATTTTTCTGTTGCGGCTTTCCAGCATGCTGTTCTGTTTTCAGAGTTTAGTGCATTACTTTTGGAGTTAATGAATTCCACTGATTCATATAATATCAAAAGGGTTACTAATTGGCATAGCACTAGGTCACACTGGTTTTCATTTGTGTGGCCTGTGTTCCCCCATCAATTTCCTTCAACTGTTTGCTGAAATTTTCTCTCTAGGTATTCCACACCATACTGTCATCCTTGGTGGCTGTAATATTAATGCCACTAGTACTCCCCTTAAACCCACTAAATGAAATGCTCATCCACCACAGCTTTGCATGAATAGTTAAATAGCCTTTTAGACCGTACCCAACTTAAAACATAGATGCGTTAACATCAGTACTCTCCTCAGCAACTTAAGTGGCCACTGCCAAATACTGTCAAAATGTTCTTCAAAAGAAACACCCACTCTACTGGGCATCCACTCAACCTCAACAGACTTTTGTCCCGTCGTCTTTCAGACTGGCCCCAATCTTGCTCAGCATTATTTCATAAAAAACTAACCCTCATACAAGATGCACTTTCTCTTTCTCTTTGTAAAGAAAATTGGGGATCAACAATGCCCATGGCTCAACTATAGTAAAAAAAAAAAAAAAATATATATATATATATATATATATATATATATATATATATATATATGTATATGCTGAATAGAGAGAGATCCTGGCATGCTTGGGAACAGCAGTAGGATCAATGTACTGCTGCACAGTACATACCTTGTATTAAGGAAAAATGCACAGAATAGCAACCAATGCTGCAGAGGCCTGCTACCTCAGAAGAAAAGTTGAGACACTAGCACTGTACTCCAAAAAATTCTTTGCTTAAATCTGCATATGAAAGCTAGAATTTTGTCAGTGATGGCAGACATTTGCTAGTAGAAACTACTCAAGATATAATCAGTAACTTTCTAGCTGATCCATATTTTCTAAATGCATTTTACTCTCTTCAGACTGATCCCTCCCATCTCTTCTTGCTGTCTGCTTTCACCTCTTCCTTTCTTCTTCCGATAAATCATCAAAAAGGAAAACAAAAAAATCGTACTTAACTTGTATTCTTAAAAGTAGTGCAAGTTTCTCTAAATTGCACCCCAGATTTCACAAAATGGCAGCCACCCGCATTGCTGGCCCCTGACACTTAAATGCAATCTTTGACTTTCTACTGAACTGTTCCGCATGTTATGCAAGCATGCAGTCATTATTCCTCTACCAAAAATCTGTCACCCGAAGGAGTGCAAATGCTACACACCAATAGCCAAGTTATGACCCTCAAAAATATTTGAAAAATTTAACTATTAAGAAATCTGTGAGCACATTAACAAATGTGGCTACTCGCTGACCAGCAGCCTGAATTCAGCATCTCCTTCAGCACTTTGTCTGCCCTATACACAGGCACTAATACAATACAGAACAGTATGAATTAAGTTAGTAGATGGCCTGATCATAGCTGTGGCCCACAGCCTTTGAGAGAGTTAGTTGCAGCCTTCTTAATTAGCTAAAGAAGTTCAGCTTTGGTTGTCCATCATTAAAATGTTTTCAAAGATGTTTGGAGGACAGGGCATTTAAGGTACACCTAAATAACTGCTTTTTTAATAAAGGAAGCTTTGACATAGATGTTCCCCAGGAATTTGTTCTTGGGCCTCTGTTACTCTCGTTATCTGATGTTATCCATTTCATTATTCATCGCGACTGGGTCTTGGATCTGAAGTTGGATTTGATCCGGCACTTTACAGACTAGATTCAAGGCTCGAGTTCCTCCCCTCTCCCACAATCCACATCTACCTACCAACCCTCAGACCTCGTTTGCCACATTTCACAATGGACATGATTCCTGGCTTGCAGCTGTTAGAGAAGTCTATTTTCAAATTTTTTTGGCTGTTGACTGTTTTGGATCCAAAGGTTCACGATCTCTCTTCGGGTGCCGAGGTTTCTCTGGATTGGAGACCCTCATATCAGAGTTCCATTACTACAGATCCAACAGCTTCCACGGTTCTGAAGGCAGCGGGTTTTCCAGGGTTGGATCTGACATATGTATCAGATCCGGAGTTAGTTATCCAGGGTTCCCCATCAGGATCTTCTTGGGATCTGAGGCATTCAGCTCCTCGACACAGGAGTCATTCACTGGATTGGGAACAACGTAAGGTGGAGGTAACCTCCAAACGGGCTTCCCCTTCTAAGTCCACCCATTCTTTGCCTTGTTCCAGATCCTGCAGGAGTCGCTCTCCTTCTGACATGGACAGGAGGATGAGTAGTTTCCTCAGGGCCCAGGTAGAGATGGGTGATCCTAGGTTGTCTTCTCTTCCGATCCCAAAGGTTTCAGAATCCCAGGTTCCGGTTTTGCGCAGGGAGACATTTGTGGGTCAGGGAATTCTATCTTTCCTAATTCCTCCAGGGTCTTAGACCAGCTCTAACCCTTTGACTTTGGATCAGAGTGGGTTTCTCTCCCATGAGGTTGGCTCTGGGTCCCAGGGGAGGGGTTCCAGTTCTATTCTTTTGGATCAGTCCCTCCCTTTGGGAGGTTTGGCCTTCGATAGCTTAGGGCCAATACTGTCCAGAGGGCTGGGATGTGGGGTGGGCTCCATTCCCACTTCCCTTGTGACTGGATACAGAGGACTGGGATGGAGTCTCCTTAAGTCGTCCTGCTTTTTGGGTGGTAGAGCACACCTTCTCCAGGTATGGAGCAGTGTCTTCCTCTCTACAGGAGCATCTCAGCCAGTCTGCTATCAGGAGCCCTGAGCGCATTCATCCTGGTCAGGGTCAGCCCTCCCGAGACAGCCTTCAGGCTTCCAGAACCCCAGAGATTTCGCTATCTTCGAGAGTCCTCTCATGAGCCCTTTACAGAACAGCCATCTCAGAAGAGACTGTGCAAGAGGCAGTTGGGATTACCCAGTGGGGTCCTTCAAGGAGAACACAGATTTTGATGAAGGGGGCAGGTACCCTAGATCTCTGCCAGACTCTTTTGGAGAGATTCTGGAACTGTTGAAGCAGAAAGGTGGATGGTCCATTTATCCCCTGTCTTCAGAGGAAGCAGATGTTCTTTGTGTTTCACTGTTGCAGTCATTACATTTAGGTAATCTGCTGGCAGGTTGCTCTGTCAGCCTGAATAACAAGGTCTTGGGTCCTGCGTCGGTTGCGGTCTCCTCTTCCATGATGTCAGGTCATCAGGGGTATAAAACATGCAGCAGACACCATTTTAATCCATCTTTCTTGCCGCACGGTGCCCGAAGCAGAAGCAGTTCGCAAGTGCCAGTTGGCCGACTCCGGAAATTTTCGTTTTCGAGTTTCAGAACCAGAGATGTCGTGGTCCTATCTCGCCTACATTCATTACTGATGGTTTCGGAGCTGATAATCGGCGCAGACTATTTTCTAGCACAAAGTCTCTAATTGGCTGGGCTAACCAGTATCCCAGGATGCACCTCACCCAAATCCCCAGATCTCGTTTGCCGCTCGTTGAGTTAGGACGTGGTCTCAAGCTTGGCTGTGGCTAAGTACATTTTTTGACTAATCTTTCTAAAGTTTGATACCTTTCTGTCAGATTAAAAGCTATTCTCATAGCTATATTGTGTTTTGAGTGTGTTTGAGTTTGTTGCTAGTTTTGTGGAGAGTGTGCGTGGTTTCCCCTGTGTTTGGGCGGGCTAGGCCCGTTTAATTTAGAGGGACCTAGTCCTCCTTCGTATCGTCTTCAGTGTGTTCCCTAAGGAGCGTTTAAATTAGAGCTCCTGTAGTGTTTCCGCTTTCCCACATGTTGTTGTTGTGTTTGGATATTAGTGAACATGTCTAAAGAACAAAAGGAGCATAAACCCTCCGGGTTTAAAAAATGCTCTGTGTGCCTATAAAATGTCGATCACAGATGGGCATGCCATCTGTGTTTATTGCCTTGGTGCGATTCATTTACAAGAATTCTGCAGTGTCTGCCATTCCTTTAGCTCTAGGGTGCTGCAGGAAAGAAAAAATAAACTGATTTTGAAGGGCCTGGTCAAGCCCTCTTTTGAAGAGGATCTAGTGTCTGCTTCTACTGGCAAGTCTAAATCCACCAGAACTAAGAAACTATCTCCGGATCCATCTAGTTCCTCGGAGCCCCCGGAGAAGATTTTGAAAATAGTTACAACCTCCTCAGCTCCGTTGGCTTCAGAGCCGCAGGACAAGAGCTCTGGTTTGGATACTGCTTCCTCGACTCCATTGTCCTCGGGGCTGCAGGAGGGTATCTGTGGTACTGGAGTCTACCTCAGCTCCGATCATTTTGGAGCCTGTCACCCAGTGTTAGACAGGATTCCATAGGTAGGAGATCCTCATCTCCTTCAGTTGCCTCCAAATCATCTAGGTTATCTGATTTGGACGTGGATAGGGTGGTCCAGAGGCTCCTTCAGTCGCCGGTGTTAGCCAAATTGTTTTCGGCTCCGACCCAGTCGGCTCCAGAGCCTGCACCCTTGTCGGCACAGATGATTCCTCCTCCGAGCACCTCTGTGCCATTGGAGCCTGAGTGTTCGGTGCCAAGTGATGTCTTTGCCGGCTCCGATACCCCTGGCCGGTTTATTGGAGCAGTCGTCGGCTCCAACCATTTCGGTTCAGTCATCTGGTTTCGGCACTCTGGTTTCCTCGGTCGGACCCGAGGGGGATGCATTGGGACTTCTGTCGGCCCCGAGTCTCCCTCTCGGCGCTTCGGCTAGAGTGATACCGACTCCGGTTGTGGTCTCTGAGACGGGTCAGTCCTCGGATTCGGGGGGACCCACCTTTGAGGCCATGAGGAGCGCACTGGCCAGGTCATCAGTGACATCACTTGGATCGGTAACTCCGTCCCCATACACCCCGGCTAGAGCCTCTGATGCCCCTCTATCGGTGGACAGCAGAGCTCGAAGGCTTGAGGACACCCCCATGAGTGGTCCCCAGCTTTGAGGGCCCCTCAGAGTCTGTGCCTGAGGAGCCTCCCAGGAAAAAGTTGTGCAAGAGGAAGCACATAGACTCCCAAGACGAGTCCATCACCTCGGATACCGACCTCGAAGATGCAGAGGGGTCCCCTAAGTCATCCTCCGATGATGTCTCCTTCTCCGACATCCTGGAGATTTTGAGGCAGAGAGGCGACTGGCCTTCCAAGCCCCCCTCTGAGGAGGAGTCTGTATTTCCTCAAGGCCTTCGGAGCTCAACCTTCCGCCTCCTGGGTGTCTCCACCCTTCGATGAACTCTTAGACCTGATTTGTTGAAGGGTGTGGGAGCACCCTGATTCCGTGGAACCGATGCCCAGTCGTCCAAATAAGTTCCTGTCTGTCCCCCCCCCCCCCAGGAAAAGAGTTCTTGACAAAAGGGGTCCCTGTAAATGCCATGGTGGTGGCGTCAGCCACTCAGTAAGAAGTTGCAGAGGCTTCTTCCTCCGTCCATCCTCCTAACAAGGAGTCCAGGAGTATGGATCATTATGGGAAGCGTACCCGGTCTTCAGCGACCTTTACACTGCGGTCACTGAATTACCTCTGTCACTTTACTCTGCTCCAGAGAGATCTCCTCAGAGTTGGGAGATACTTTGAAGGGTAACATGCCTGAGGCAGTAGCGCAGACTGTTAACGCCCAGTTGTCTACCCTTGGTTCCATTGCAAACTCGTCCATGAGGCTCATGTCGTACGTGGCTGAAGGGGCGAGTAAGGCAGCTAGTTCAGGCTAGGCCCTTAGGAGGCATGCCTGGATGCGCCTATGTCACTTCGCGGACTCCTTCAAGTCTTCCTTCACTGATTCCCCCTTCGATGGGTCCTCTCTTTTTGGACCCAAAGTGAAAGACCCTCACTCTCACCAGATGTGAGCAGGAGGGTAAGACTTCATCTGCCGTAGGGGCCTGTTTTTCTCTTCCCTCTAGGCCTTATCCCAAGGCTCAGAGAGGAGGGAAGATGCGGTTCACGAAGTCACAAAAGTCTTTCCCAGCCAATCATGGTGAGCCCCCCCTCCAGAGGCAAAGATGGGAGGAATTATTCTGGAAGACACTGTCCTAGGGGCAGAGGAGGCCCCCGCAATTTGGGAGACCGCAACTCCTTTTGCGGATCTTCCTATCATCATCCCTGAGGGGATTGCCTGACTGTGCTATTCCAGAGCCAGTCGGGGGCTGTTTTTCGAGGCACCCTCAAGCTTGGGAAACCATCACTCAGGATCGATGGGTGCTTTGAATAATCACCAGAGGTTATAACATTCCCTTTGCTTCAGTCCCTCCCCCAGTCAGAAAAATCCCAGACGTTCCACCCAGTCAAAGGGATCAAGCAGCACTAGAGGTATCAAAGCTGCTAAGAACGAGTCATCCAACCGGTCCCCTCAGACCAGACCAGATCGGATCAGGAACTTACTCAAGACTCTCTTTGGTGCCGAAAAAAACAGGGGACCTGAGATCCATTCTGGATTTCAGCCGATTGAATCACTACGCACTGAAGTCCAAATTCCGAATGGTCACTCTTCAATCCATCTTCCCATTGCTGGGAGAGGGAGTATGGATGTGCTCCATTGACCTCAAGGATGCCTATTACCACATCAAGATAAAGAAGGCATCCAGGAATCATTTACGCTTCCGGCTGGGAGCCAGTCATTTCCAGTTTCGAGCACTGCCCTTTGGTCTCACCACAGCCCCCAGGGTGTTTACCAAGTGCTTGGCAGTGGTGACAGCTCACCTGAGACGTCTAGGATTCCAGATGTTTCCTTACCTGGACGATTGGCTCCTTGCCGCCCCCACCAGGCATCTACTCATTCAAGCCAGGGAAGCCACCATAACCCTTTGCCAAAGGCTAGGCATTACATTAAACTGGGAAAAATCTGCCTTGCTGCCCTCACAGCGTGCTGTATTTATAGGCACAGAGCTAGACTCTCTTCAAATGAGGGCCTTTCTACCTCCAGAAAGTATAACAGTGTTGCAATCTCAGGTCCAGGCTCTATTGCCCCGGAAGAAGGTCCAAGCCAGGTTAGTGCTTCAGCTATTGGGATCCATGGCGGCGACCATCATACTAGTACCCTTAGCCAGGCTACACATGCGGATCCTCCAGTGGCTCCTTTCAGTCCAGTGGTCCTTTCAAAAATTACCTCTCTCACCCAAGTCTCCTCACAGAGCAATGCAGACAGGATCTCCGTTGGTGGCTATGTTCCTCCAACCTGGACAAGGGGAGGAATCTAGTTCCCCTGTCTCCTGCTGCCACAGTGACCACGGACGCTTCCCAGATAGGGTGGGGGGGGGCATTTTCTGGGCAGAACGGTCCAAAGCATGTGGCAGGATCACGAGGTACACTTACACATCAATGTCCTAGAGATGAGAGCAGTGCTGTTAGCGTTGCAAGCACTCCAGAGCTCTCTTCCCCGGGGAACGATTGCTATTCACTCAGACAGCATGTCAGTTGTTTGGTACCTGAACAAGCAAGGGGAAACCAAGTCTTACCCCCTTTGCAGAGAGGCCATGAGAGTGTGGAATTGGGCAGTGTCTTCCCAACGGTTTCTAGTGGCAACGCACATTCCGGGAAAATCCAATGTGATAGCAGACAGGCTAAGCAGAGCTATTCTGATGCCTTACGAGTGGTCCCTGAACAACCGAGTTGCGACTCGGATCTTCAAAAGGTGGGGTCAGCCTTGCTGTGTTCTCTTCGCCAGTCCCCTCAATGCCAAATGCAGCAACTACTTCACCCTGATCCACCCCCCCCCCCCACAGGGGGAGTCACCCAGGGATGCTCTAGTCCACGGTTGGCCTTCCAGTCTGCTCTATGCCTTTCCTCCGTTTCCTCTGTTACCAAGAGTGATTCAGAAAGCCATTTCCTTGGGAAGTGAGATGATTCTAATTGCTCCACACTGGCCCCGCCAGGTCTGGTTCCCCTTCCTTCAGCGGTACACAGTGGATGGGCCTTGGACTCTGGATCCAGTGCCAGAATTATTGACTCGTATGTCGGGACAACTCCACCCCTCCCTACAGTGCCTCAGGTTGACAGCCTGGTTGCTCCACTTCCATCAATAGTTAGACTACATTCCCTCTCACCTGAGGTGGTGCATATTCTATCGTCATCTCACAAGTCCTCCACCAGAAGAATTTACTCTAGCAAATGGAAGAGATTATGTCCTTCAAGGATGCATCTGCAGTCCTTACAAATGGGTTGTCCTGTCGTCAGGCAGCCCTTCGGTCGGCCGGATTCCAAAGTCTGGGTCTGGCCTCGGCTGGTGTCGCACTTCACCCGACGTCATCTCTGCTGGTCTTCGGGTATAAAGGCATCAGCCGACGCCATTTTCCTCAGTCTTTCTTGCCGTGGCCGAAGCAGAAGCTGTTCGCAAGTGCCGGTCGGTCAGATCCAGAGATTACTACTACCGAATACTACTTCGAAGACTTCTAAAAAGCTAAGTACCCCGTTGGGGACTCTTTCTTGCCTCAGCCGATGTCAGAAAAAGTGAATAACTGTTTAACTTGTGGGAAACAAATACCTCATAAAGATTTCCACTCTTACTGCTTACCTTGTTTAGGCCCAGACCACGACGTAGCAGCCTGTTTAGCCTGTGCTTCCTTCAACCGACGAACGCTTAGGCGTCGGTTGGAGTTTGCTGAACAGTTTTTCGGCTCAGATTTTGCGTACATTATGCCGTCGGATCCTCCGACTTCTCAAATTGTTAAGAAACGCAAAGAAAAAGACCGACACTCGCGGTCCGCGGTTTCAGCCGAAACCAAGGTTAAACTGCGAGTGTCTCGGTTTCGGCCGAAACCGAGCAAACGGGTCAATCTTCAGCCGAATCCATGACTACTACTGAGGCCCCTGCTACCCTAGTTGAATCGGCCTCTGAATTTTTGCCTACTAATGTGGTTTCTCTAGAATTATCGGACACCATCCCTTTGGATGTCTCTACCCCAGCACGTGGTGCTGCTAGGCCTCCTGCAGCCATGTCTATAAAGGCCTTTGCCAGGGCTAAAGCAGCCAAAACTGCTAAGTCTGTGCCTGTTAAGCCCCCCTCTCACAGGCCCAGTTCCAGTTCCCAAATGCTTACTCTGGCAGAGGATGTAATCTCTTTAATAAGGGGATCCCAATCTCACCCAGACAGGGCCTCTCAACCTCCAGAAAAGAGACCTAGAGCAGAGCCCCCTGATCCAGTGTCCTCGGATGACTCTTCTGATGATTCAGACAATACAGACCATCCAGAGGCTCCTTTTTCTACTTATGAAGATTCCGATGCTGAAGAATCTATACCTTCTGCCTCTCCACCAGAGGAATTTTCCTTTGGGGAAACCTTACATGCCATGAGAGAGCAATTCCAATGGCAGGGACAAGATTTCTCAGATTCAAGAAAAAGGCTTAGGACCTTTCTACACTTACCGCAACATAGGCCCTTAGCTATACCTCCAGTTCTTCCTGTTGTGGATGATGCATTCAATGATGCTTGCACTGCTCCTGATACTTTACCTCCAGCCCCTGCCAAGCCCGATAGGTTTTACAGGGTACCAGACACTCATCACCACTTATACAAGGCTCCTCTTGCAGATCCTAAGACTATCTCCCAGGGGCCTAAGGCAGTAGCCTCGACCTCAGCGAAAAACCCTCTCCCTTCTGAAAGGGAATCCAGGTCCTTAGAGAGATGGGGTAAAAAAGTATACACCTCTGCTACTCTCTCAGCTAGAGCTTTGAACTGTCAGTTTCATATGATCCAATACCAAGAGTTTATGCTTGATCAGTTAACTAAGAAACTGTCCTCTGATTCCTTAGATAAGAAATATGTTTTAGAAATGGTGAATAACATTCAGCAGGTTAGTAACCATTCTTTAAAATGTGGCTATGATGCACTGGAGGCTTTATTTAGATCAGCCATGACTGGCACAGTTATAAGAAGGCATGCATGGTTGAAAGAGCAGGTCTTACCGGATCATGTTAAAACAAAGCTATTAGATGCTCCTATGGATAAGGTCAGTCTATTTGGTCCTCCTGCCCAACAAGTAATGAAGAAAATGGAAGAGAAGGCAAAATCTGTACAAACAGTTAAAGATTTCTTACAGGTTCAGCCCCCAAGGTTTAGCAGGAACTGGCCTTCCAAAAATTGGTCCTTTCCAGACTCCTCTACATCTCAGAGAGGCAGGAATAGACGTTCCAGAGGCAGAAATCAATCCAGAGGAGGTGCCTGCAGAGGACGTCAGTGGCAAGGCAATAACCAACGAGGCACAGACACAACCACTACCACTGCAACAGGACAATCACAGTGACTTGGCTCTGACACCGCCTACCAGGGAACAAATAGCAGCACCCTTAGGCGGAAAGTTAGCCTTATTTTCAAAAAATTGGCACTATATCACAAGAGACAAGTGGATTTTGCAAACTATAGACCAAGGCTACAGGTTTCATTTCCACACCTTACCAGTAAAAAGTGGAATGCCAAACCTACCACCAAATCAAAAGACAGAAGCTCTAAAACAAATAGCTCAATTAACAAACATGAGACCTGTGGAAAGGGTACCACCTACAGAACAGGGCAAAGGATTTTACTCCAGACTTTTCCTAGTACCAAGAAGAGAGAAAAATTGGAGACCTAATCTCGACCTGTCCGCTTTAAACACATTCATCATTGTTCCAAAATTCAAAATGCTGACCCTACAGCAACTTCTTCCCATGCTGGGCAAGGAGTATTGGCTGGTAACTCTAGATCTCAAGGAGGCATACCTGCACGTCCCCATACGACCAAATTGCAGAAGATACCTCAGATTTCTTGCAGGATCAGAGCATTATCAATTCTCAGCATTGCCCTTTGGCTTATCTACTGCCCAGAGTGTTCACGAAATGCCTGGCATCAGTAATCGCCATTGCAGGCTACAGGAATCCAAATTTACCCATACCTGGACGACTGCCTGATACAAGCGGACAACAAAAGCAAGCTGACACAAGACTTACAAAGAGTCATTTGCTTACTACAAGCCCTGGGATACACAGTCAATTTAAAAAAGTCAAGACTGATACCATCCCAAACAAGAACATTCTTGGGTGCAGAATTGGACACAGTAAAACAGATGGCATTCCTAACTGCAGAAAAACAAGAACAACTTCCTCTCTACTTCTTGGCATTAACAAAGCAGAACAAACTAACAGCAAGGAAAGTTCTGCAGGCCTTGGGCTTCATGGCATCCTGCATAATCCTGGTCCCCCCTGCCAGACTGCATATGAGAAAGCTACAGTGGTACCTAAAGAATTTATGGTCTCAACACAGGCACAGCTTAGAAACCGAAATACCACTAATCCCATGCCTGAAACAAGAATTCCTATGGTGGGCTCAAGCATGCCAGGCAAACCCAGGTTTGTCCTTCCACAACATTCAAGCAAGCCAAACCATCACAACGGACCTCAGACCTAGGTTGGGGGCCCACATGTTGGACAAATGCATTCAAGGCTTATGGACTCCAGATCAGCTGCACCTGCACATAAATCAAAAGAAATGCTGGCAGTAAAACTAGCAATCCAGAATTTCAGACCATTCCTCAAAGAAGGCCAATTGATAAGGACAGACAACACCACAGTCATGTGGTACATCAACAAACAGGGAGGCACTCATTCATACCCCTATGTCGAATGGCTCTGGACCTATGGAATATGGCTCTGAGCTACAACATTCAGTTACAGGCAATATTTGTACCGGGAAAAGAAAACATCCTAGCAGACATGTTAAGCAGAACTACCTCTGATGCTCACGAATGGATGCTACACCCGGACATCTTCAAGGCCATCACAAAGAAATGGGGAATGCCACAAATAGACCTATTCGCATCCCCACTCAATCACCAGCTCAAGAAATTCTGCACAAGGACATACCACCCACTTGCTTGGAAGGTGGACTCTCTATCCTTCAGTTGGAAAGGCCTGACAGCATATGCATTTCCACCTCTTCCTTTGATGCACAAGGTACTACTGAAAATCAGAGGAACGTCCAAGGATAATTCTGATAGCTCCAAATTGGCCAAGACAACATTGGTATCCATTGCCGAGGAGCATGTCTCGGGGGGGAGCGTGGACACTACCCCTGATTCCTTTGATGTTAACTCAGAGCGACTACAACATCCTGCATCCAAACCTGAAAACTCTGCAACTGACTGCCTGGAACATTACATAGGAGCAACTAACCCAGATTTATCCCAAAGGGTTAAAGACATTATCCTTGAGGCCCGCAGACCCTCAACAAGAAGGAACTATGCAGGAAAATGGAAAAGGTTTGTCATTTGGAGTACTGAAAGAGGGAAAGATGTGTCAAAGATAGATATTGCCAACATCCTGGAGTATTTGGCAGAGCTTCTCCATACAGGCCTGTCCTATTCCTCCATCAAGATACATGCATCAGCTATTTCTGCAGAATACAGCTTCGATCCCCCTGTCTTCTCACATCCTCTACTCAGGCAGTTCCTCAGAGGAATCAAGAATGTAAAACCTCCTAGGAAACCACCATTACCAGCATGGGACTTGAACTTTGTGCTAGAAAAATTGACACTCCCTCCATTCAACCAGCAGCAACAGCAGATCTTCAACACCTATCCTGGAAAACTGCTTTCCTACTGGCAATTACTTCAGCAAGAAGGGTTTCGGAACTACAGGCCTTAATGGCAGTACAACCCTTCCTAATCTTCCATCAAGATAGTGTCCATGAGAACTAATCCTACATTTATGCCTAAGGTGGTATCCAGAGTGTCTCTAAACCAGGCAATCCACCTACCTACCTTCTTCCCCAATCCACAGAACAGGGGGGAAACACTGCTGCATACCTTGGATGTACATAGACAGTTGCGCTACTACCTGGACAGAACCAAGGGCAATAGAAAGACTGACCAGCTTCTAGTAGCTTATGCACCAGGAAGGGAAGGAAAATCAATTTCCAAACAGACAATCTCCAAGTGGATAGGAAATTGCATAAGTTTCTGTTACTCCTACCATGGAAAGCAAATTCCACAGGACATAAGGCCTCATTCTACAAGGGCTACAGCCACTACCACAGCTTTCTTACGAGGAGTGGCTACCAAGGACATTATTGAGGCTGCTACTTGGACCTCCGTGCATACATTTGCCAAGCATTATAACTTACCTCTATACTCTAGATCCCGAGCAGGGTTTGCCACTGCTGTTTTGCAAGGGATCCTAACTACACCATAATTCTTCTTCCTCCTCCCCTAGTTTGGCTATGGTATTCTACCCATTTGTAAGGACTGCAGATGCATCCTTGAAGGACATAGTACAGTTTTGTACCTACCATAAATGTAGATGTCCGAACAGGATAGCATCTGCAGTCAGGATTACCCTCCCTCCTTCCCCTCTGTGGTACTCCTAGGGTATTTACCCACCTAATAGTTAGCTGGGGGGGGTCTCATATGGTGTATTTGTTTGTATATATGTACATACATGCTTATTTTTTGTTTGCCTTCTACTTTTTTGGAAACATTGGCATTTATCCAAAAATTTAGCTTACCAAGAGGGCAACTGGCATCTGGGGCAAGAAACACTGAGGAAAATGGCGTCGGCCGATGCCTTTATACCCGAAGACCAGCAGAGATGACGTCGGGTGAAGTGCGACACCAGCCGAGGCCAGACCCAGACTTTGGAATCCGGCCGACCGAAGGGCTGCCTGACGACAGGACAACCCATTTGTAAGGACTGCAGATGCTATCCTGTTCGGACATCTACATTTATGGTAGGTACAAAACTGTACTTTCCATCTGGACTCTGGCCCAAGGCCTGGACCCTTTCACAGCCCCTATATCGGCGGTCTTAGACTTTTTAGCTATGCTCTTCCGACAGGGCTCCGCTCCCTTGACCATTAAGGTGCAGCTGGCGGCCATTACTAACTTCCATGTATCCTATGAACCCGCTCTTATGGGCCATAAACTTTGCAAAGCCTTTTTGAAAGGAGCCTGGTTACTGCACCCTCCTGTCTCAGAACCTGTCATGCCATGGGATTTAAATGTGGTATTGCAAGCCGTCACTTCTCCGCCCTTTGAGCCGGCTGCCACTTGCGAACTAAAGTTCTTATCATGGAAGACCGCTTTTTTTGGTGGCCATCACCTCAGCTAGAAGAGTATCAGAACTTCAAGCATTGTCCATTAGGCCCCCGTATTTGATATTCCATAAGGACAGGGTATCATTGAGACTTGATCCGTCTTTCCTCCCTAAGGTGTTTTCTACATTTAACCTCCACCAATCCATTGAGCTACCTGTGTTTTTTCCCAACTTCTTCAACAAAGCACAGTTCAAATTTCATCAATTGGATGTGCATAGACAACTAAGATTCTATTTACACAGGACGAAACATGTAAGAAAATCGGATCGATTGTTTGTGTCCTTTTCGGAGAATAGAACAGGTAGCTCTGTTTCCAAGTGCACAATTTCCAAGTGGATTAAGGATTGCATTTCCTTTATTTTCTCATCAGCAGGCAGAAATTTACCCTTCCCAGTTAAGGCTCATTCCACCAGGGCAGTATCAACTTCAGTAGCATATCATGCCAGACTTTCCTTGGACGACATTGTGCAGCGGCCACCTGGGCTTCTCACCACACCTTTATCTCTCATTACAAGCTGGACGTGGCATCTAGAGGCCAGGCTTCTTTTGGTTCCACGGTTCTCAGGAGTATTTTCCTATGAGCCTCCCAGGTTAGAGGTGCTAGGGACGCTGTCCCATCACTAATGAATGTAGGCGAGATAGGACCACATGACCTCAGTTAGTTATGGTACTCACCATAACGATCGATGTATGTGGTCCATCTCGCCTACATTCTTACATATCCTCCCACCTGCCCCCTGCCTGAAGGATTTCAGAGGAAAATTAATCTGAGACCCTTCAGAATCAGTTTATTCCTTTTTCTGGTGGATGATATTCCTCTTAGTGAGGTTGCTGTATGTGGAGTGATTGCGATGTATGCAAACAAGATCTGGGGGTTTGGGTGAGGTGCATCCTGGGATACCGGTTAGCCCATCCAATCAGAGACTTCGTACTAGAAAATAGTCGGCAGAGTCTGAGCCGATTATCTGCTCCGAACCCATCAGTAATGAATGTAGGCGAGATGGACCACATACATCGATCGTTATGGTGAGTACATAACTAACTGCTTTCAAACTAAAGCTAAGTTTCCCCATTGGGGAAATTTTTTTTCTTGCTCCTTACCGATGTCAGTAAAAGTTAACAATTGCATTACTTGTGGGAAGCAAATACCTCATAAGGATTTTCATTTGTACTGTATCCCTTGCCTAGGCCCTGATCACAACGTGCCTTGCTGTCGGTTTTGTGCTAAATTTAACCAACGCACTATTAAGCGTCTGTATATTTTTGCTTCTAAATATTTTGGTTCAAGATTAACTACCCTGAAACCTGAAATGCCGTCTGTTAGCAATCCGACTACTGGAGTTCACAAAAAACGCAAGGAAAAAGACAGACCAGACCATCTGTCCAGAACCGACGATGAGGCTTTTCCTAAGCCAGTCGCTGGTTTGCCGGTACTCAGTGAGGCGCTTTTGCAGCCCCTGATACCCGCTACTTTTGAGTCGCAGGCCCCTACCGAGACCCATTCGGAGTCTGGTATGCCGTGAGTTTCTGCAAGTATTGAACCTGCGGATGTCTCTCCCTTGGATGGGTCCGGAGCCGCTGAGCAAGCACTGGCTTCTGAGGGTGTTTTCAGGCCTCAACATTTTCATATTAAACAGACGCCATCATCAAAAACAAGGTCAGAATCAACTTCTATGTCTGAAAAACCGACACATGAGCCACGTGCTCAGGCCCCTATGCCTAAAAAACAAATTATCAAAATGGCTGAGAATTTAATTACCTTGATCAGGGGTTCCCAACCCCCCATGCTACTTCAAACAAATGGCAACAAAAACCCAGCTATCTGGAAGACAAATTCTGCAGGCTTTGGGATTCATGGCATCCTGCATTCTACTAATTCCATATGCAAGACTGCATATGAGGAAACTTCAATGGCACCTAAAAAGCTTATGTGAGTCATCATTGTCACAGCCTGGAAACCATGATTCCTCTCATTCCCTGCCTGCAGCAGGAGTTTCTTTGGTGGCCAGAGACATGTCACCACAACAAGGGACTGTCATTTATTCTACCCCCTGCCACCCAAACCCTAACTACAGACGCATCAGACTATGCTTGGGGGGCCCACCTGGCAGGGAGTTGCATTCAGGGCAAGCCAAACCAAACCAAATGCATCTACATATCAACCAGAAAGAAATGCTAGCAGTTCAGAATGCTCTGACAGCCTTCAAGGACTTACTTCATCCAGGACAACTACTGATAAAGACGGACAACACCACAGTTATGTGGTACATAAACAAGCAGGGGGGGTACCCACTCCTACCCCCTTTGCAGGCTAGCCATGGCCTTGTGGAACACTGCTTTGACTTACCAAATACATCTTCAAGCTCAATTCCTGCCAGGAAAGCAAAATACTCTGTCAGATGACCTAAGCAGAAATCTTATGGACCCGCACAAATTGAAACTGGATCCACAAATCTTCAGCAAGTTAACACAAAAATGGGGAAGCCCAGACACAGATCTATTTGCTTCTCCCCAAAACTGTCAGTTGGACAAATTCTGCACAAGAACTCATCACAGAAAAGCATGGAAAGTGGATCCTCTATCCTTCAGCTGGAAAAACCTATCAGTCCATGCCTCTCCCCCTCTGCCTCTGCTCTCCAAGGTCTTAAAAGTCAGACAGGAAAACCCAAAAATGATTCTAATTGCTCCAGACTGGCCTCGCCAACACTGGTACCCGCTTCTAAGGAGTATTTCGCACCTTTTTCCGTGATACTTTCCTCAAACACCTCACCTATTGTCTCAGCAGAACTATCAAATTCTGCGCACACAGCTCCAAATTGTGAACCTTGCAGCGTGGCTAATCAACTAATTTTACCAACCACATCTCTCAGTAAACCTGTGATGGATGTCATTTTGGAAGCCAGAAGGCCTAGTACTAGAAAATCTTATGCTGATAAATGGAAGAGATTCTGTGCTTGGAACTAAGCACAAGGATTAGACACAGCAAAGCCCAATATTCCTCTGAGTTTACAATACTTAACTGAGATGTTGACAAGGGCCTATCTTTTTCTTCAATAAAAATCCATGCCTCTGCCATCTCGGCTCATTACAACACAGAGCCTCCCCTCTTCTCTCATCCCCTGCTAAAATAGTACCTCAGAGGGGCCAAAAATTTAAGGCCTCCCAGGAGAGTGCCAACTCCTGCATGGGACCTCAATTTTGTGCTGGAAAAATTTGCAGACTGCTTTTCTTTTGGCAGTCACTTCAGCTAGAAGGGTTTCAGAATTACAGGCTCTCATGGCAGTGCAGCCTTTCATTATTTTTTACCCGGACAGGGTGGCCCTCAGGACAGTCCTTTTATGCCCAAGGTGGTATCCAGTGTAGCTCTTAACCAGACCATTCACCTGCCAACTTTCTTCCTAAATCCGAGTGGGAGTGGATTCTGCATTCATTGGATGTACACAGACAACTAAGATTCTACTTGAAGAGGACAAACTCTCTAAGGAAGTCTGAGCAGCTACTGGTGGCATTTGCTGCAGGATCAGAGGGGAAGGCTGTTTTAAAGCAGACTGTTTCTAAATGGATAAGCCATTGCATTCGTTTCTGCTTCTTACACCATGGTAAAGCTGTGCCCAAGGGGATCGGATCCCATTCCACCAGGTCTGCCCCTACTTCAGCAGCTTTTCTCAGAGGAGTCCCTACCAGAGACATTCTAGAAGCTGCTACTTGGAGCTCAGTTCATACGTTCACAAAGCATTATCATTTACCTCTCTTCTAAATCCATGGCAGGCTTTGCCACTGCAGCCCTGCAGGGCCTTATTGCTGCTCCTAATGCTGTTTAGCTCCATCCTCCCAACCATAGCTTTGGGATTCTACCCAAATGTAATGACTGCAACAGTGAAACATGAAGAACATAGTACAGTTGTGTACACTTACCATAAATGTAAATGTTCGAGTGTATTCACTGTTTCAGTCCGGATTACCGACCCGCCAGCCCCCTTTCTATACCTTTTCTTTCCTTCACTATACTCAAAAGCCTTTGTGGTGTATTTGCTTTTAGTTGAAGGTAAATTTTATGTTTCTAAAGTGCATTTACATATTTACAGTTTTATATATATGTATATATTTTTGCTCCCCATTTGGGGGGCACCTGACATCTGGGGCAAGAAAAACTGATTAAAATGGCGTCTGCTGCATGTTTTATACCCCTGACAACCTGACATCATGGAAGAGGAGACAGCAACCGACGCAGGACCCAAGACTTTATTCGGGTCGACTGAGGGCAACCTGCCAGCAGATTACCCAAATGTAATGACTGCAACAGTGAATACACTCCAACATCTACATTTATGGCAAGTGTACACAACTGTACTTTCCTGAAAGCTTTTGGGACAGGCCCATCTACTTCCTGGGTCTCCCCCCTTGCGGGCGAGCTTGTTGACCTAATGCACAGGGAATTGAAGGAACTTGACACTGTGGAACCGGTTCTAAGAAGGCTGCTAAGTTCTTGAGCCCCCTCCCCAGCAGACAGAGCGCACTTGAGCAAGGGCATACTAGTCAATGCTATTGTGGTTGCTTCTGCCTGCAAAAATGACCTGGCTGAACAGAGCTCCTATATCTGTTCCCCTGAACCGAGAGTCTCAGGTGGCCTACAGACATTGAAAGTGCATTTACACTTTAGCCAAGTTTGGTCTGAGAGCATTAAATTACTTGGCACATTTTACCTGCCTCCCAAGGGATCTGGTTTCTGAATTGATCAAATCCCTTTCAAAGTTGATGTGAGTGGAGAACCTGATTCAGGTATCTTCCAAGCTTATCACTTTGTTAGCTGTTACTAATTCCTCAATGAGGTTGATCTCCAGTGCAGTGGAGGGTACCTCTTGAGTGGCCATTGCAGGCATTGTTTTGAGGTGTCATGCTTGTATGCGGTTATGTGGATTTGTGGAGCCCTTCAAGGCATCTTTTACTAATGCTCTCTTTGATGGTTCGATGATTTTTGGACCATCAGTCAAAGAAACACCTGCAGTGAGCAGGAGGGAAGATGCTGGTGGTCGGGATCAAGTTTTCTACCCCCCAAAGGACCTTTCCAGAAAGGAGTAAGAAGCTCTGGTTCCACAAGTCGCAGGGTTCCTTCCAGGATGCAACAGAAAACTCTTCTTCCAGAGGCAGGGGAAGGGGGCTTCAATGGTAGATACCACCCTAGATGCAGAGGTTGTCCTCAGAACTAGGGCTCTAGGGAACCTTTTTCTGAGGAGCTTTTTTAGCATCCCTGTGGCGTTGCCTGGCTGCCCTGTCCTGGAGGCAGTTGGGGTAATTTTTGTTGCACCCAAATTTCTGGGCATCCATAACAAATGATCAGTGGGTGCTCCAGATTATATCCAGGGTTTATTACATTCCCAACGTCCTCCTAATACCAAGAAGGTTCTCCCCAAAGTGCCACACAGTCAGAGAGAGAACTGGCCCAAAAAGAAGTTTTTGCACTTCTAGAAAAAAGAGCCATCCAGAAGGTCCCAGCAGGACAGAGATCTGGAATTTATTCTTACTTCCTTTTGGTGCTAAAGAAGACCAAGGACCTACATCCTATTCTGGATCTCGGCAAACTGAACATCAGTCAAGAAATCAAAGTTCTGGATGGTTACTGTTCAGTCCATCCTGTCTCTGCCCACAGAAAGACGATTGGATGTGCCCCATAGACGTCCAGGATGCCTACTGTCATATCAAGCTAGACCAGCGCTCCAAGAGGCATCTGCGCTTCTGGATCAGAGCCGATCATTTCCAGTTCAGAGCCCTACCATTTGGACTCATCACAAGCCTCAGAATATTTACCAAATGCTTGACAGTCATAGTAGCTCACCTGAGGCTTCAGGGATTTCAGGTCTTTCCATACCTGGATGATTGGCTCCTCACAGTTCCCAAGAGATATTGGTTGGTAGGTGTCACGCAGTTTCTCTTGCAAATCTTTGAAATGGTAGGGATTACTGTCAGTTTGAAGTCCAAACTGTCCAGGGTGCAAAGTCTCAAATTCATTGGGACCTATCTCAGCATGGTAACACAGATTGCAACATTGCCTCACCACAGAGTGGAATTGATTATACAGCAAGTCATGGCCATTCTGGAGGTTCTGTCACCTCAGGTGCATCTCCTTCAGAGAGGGGTCCATGTCAGCAGCTATTCTCATCCCGGTACTTCAGTGGACGCTGTAGGTGCAGTGGTCCATTCTCTCTCATCCAGTGTCCATGCCTATTCTGTTGACTCCCATTTTCAGACACGTGCAGTGATGGCTTCAGTCTGAGGATCTCCTTCGAGGCAGACCTTTCTCTTCTCCTCCTCCCATGATCACTGTTACCATGAATGCTTCCTTGTTGGGGTGGGGGGGTGACATTCAGGGCAGAACCGTCCAAGGCACGCGGCCCCCCTCTGAGATCACATTGCACACAAATGTTCTAGAGTTGAGGGCAGTCCACCTCACGTTGCAAGCTTTTCAGGATTGCCTTCCTCTAGGATCGGTGACTATTCATACAGATAACATGTCGGTAGTCTGGAATATCAACAAGCAAGGAGTAATACATGTGTACCTGTTGTGCAGAGAGGGTATGAGTGTGTGGGAATAACAATCTCTTCCAGTCGCTTTCTCCTTGCAGTGCACATACTCCTGGAGTCCATCTTCTTGGCAGACACTCAGCAAGTCTATATAGACTCTTCACAAGTGGTCCCACAGATCTTCGCCCGTTAGGGCCAACCTTGCTGCAATCTTTTTGCATCCCCAATGAACAATAAATGCAGCAGGTACTTTGCTCTGATTCTCCCAGAGGGGCAGTCCCTGAGGGATGCTCTTGTTCACTGTTGGCCTCTGGGTTTCGTGTACGCATATCCTCCTCTTTCATTGATCCCCAAAGTACTCCAGAAAGCCTACAGACTGAAGAGTTCCATGATTCCCATTGCCCCTTTCTGGTATCGGCAGGTGTAGTTCCCTTTCCTAAGGTCTCATCTCAAATATCCTCCCTGGATACTGGATACTGTTCTGGACCTCCTCTCTCACCCATAAGAACAACCGCCCAGACTCCTGTCACTTCACCTGATTGCGTGGTTTCTCCACTTCCTGTGTTAAGAACACAGTCCAGGCTAGCTTCTACTGTGAGAATTAGCTTCCTGGAAGTCTTCAACTAAATAGGTCCATCGTAGTAAACGGAAACATTTTTTTCTTTTGGGCTGTGGAATAAAAAATTGATCCCTTTTCAGCTCCAGTTTCAGATATCCTTCTGTTATCTTCCCTTCAAGAATTGAGGCCAGTGTCTCTATTAAAACTGTAGTTGGTGGCCATCTCTGATTTTCATGTTAGTACTGGGCCTACCTTTTTCTCCAGATTGTGTAAGGCTTTCTTGAAGGGCATCTTCCTTATCAGGCCTCTTATAAAAGATCCCGCTCCTCCTTTGGATCTGGCCTTGATGCTGCAGTCTCTTGCACAAAGTCCTTTTGAGCCAGCTCATTCATATGATCTCAAATATCTTTCTTGGAAGATTGCCTTCCTAGTGGCCATTACTTCAGCTAAAAGGGTTTCTGAGTTACAGGATTTGTCTTCTAAACCACCATATATTGTTTTTCATAGCGAGAGTGTGACTTTGAGGACTAATCCCTCCTTTTTACCTAAGGTGGCTACTAAAATCTCAACCAAGATATTTGGTTACCTGTCTTCTTTCTTTTATCCCTCCAATAAGGGTGAATACCTTCCCCATACCTTAGATGTGCATAGGCAGTTGAGATTTTATTTACACCAGACTTAAGCCCTTTAGGAAAGCTGACCAGCTTTTCATGGCCTTCTCTTTGAAAAAGTGCGGCCAAGCATTTTCTGAAGTAATGATTTCTAAATGGATTTCTCAGTGCATTTCCATGGTTTACTCTTAGGAAAACTGAGTTACCTTGTATGCCTAAGGCCCATTCTGTTAGGTCAGTTGCTAAATCATCAACCTTTTCTGCTAGGATGTCCTTTGATAATTATGCTGTGGCCACTCTATCCCCTCAGCACGTTTGTTGCTCATTATAAGCTGGATATAGTCTCCAGAAGCAGTGTCTCCTTTGGTTCCACAGTGCTCTGGCATTATCCTTCCTAGGGCCACCTGGGATTTACAGTAGCTGGGGTTTCTGACCCAGCCGTGATGAATAATGAAATGGATAACATCAGATCAGTACTTATGTACTTAATATAACTTGGTGTCTGTTATCCTATTTCATTACTCATCACTTCCTGCCCCCTTCCATGTTTGTGGAGGTTCTGAAGAGACTGGAGTCTTGGGCTTTTGACATTCCTCCTCCAGTGGTGCTATGCTAGTATGGCCTGAGTGTAGAGGGATAACCATGCTTGGTTTGTATTACCTTTCTTTCCACAGCAAACTCAATCTGATGGTTGGTAGGTAAAAGGGGATTGTGGGAGAGGGGAGGAGCTCGAGCCTTGAATCTAATCTGTAAAGACTCGAGTCGTGATGAGTAATGATATAGAATAACACAGATACCAAGTTGTGGTAAGTACATAATTATTGATGTGTTGTCAATTTCGCCTTTATTCTCACTGATGGGTTTGTATCTGATGTCTGATACCGTCTAGTCCTTTCCAGTAGCTCATGGTCTTCCGCAAAGCCCGTGGGCCTCCTTCCCTGCACATAATGCAGATGTTCATCGTGTTTCACTGTTGCAGTCATTACACTTGGGTTATCCTGCTGGCAGGCGACCCGCAGTCGGCCCGAGTTCCAAAGTCTTGGTCCGGCGTCGGTTGCGGTCGCCTCTTCCCTGACATCAGTGCGCCAGGGGTATAAAAGTTGCAACCGACGCCATTTTCTTCAGTCTTTCTTGCCGTGCGGTGCCCGAAACAAAAGCAGTTTGCAAGTGCCGGTCGGCCGACTCCTGAGATTTTCAAAATTGAGTTTCAGAACCGAAGTCTTCAATAAAGCTAAGTACCCCATTGGGGAAACTTTTTCTTGCTCCAGACCGATGTCAGTAAAAGTTAATAATTGAATTTCTTGTAGGAAGCAAATACCTCATTAGGACTTTCACTCTTACTGTATTCCTTGCCTAGGCCCTGAGCACGACGTCACTAGTCGGTTTTCTGCTGGATTCAATAAACGCACTATTAAACGTCGGTTTGATTTTTGCTTTACATTATTTTGGCCAAAGGTTTAATTACGTAATGCCGTCGGAACAACCAACCGGAATTTATAAAAAAACGCAAAGACAAAGAAAAGGACAGGCATGCGAGGTCCAAAACGGACTAAGCCTCTTCTAGGCCAGTCGCGCCGGTTCTCAGTGAGGCGCTTTTGCAGCCCCTGACACCCCCTACCTCAGAGCCACAGGCCGTAACAGACAGCCACGTGGAGACACCGAGGCCTCTGGAAACTCAAGGTATTGGGCCTACGGAAACTCTACCCTCAGATGGGTCCAGAGCCGCTGTGCAGGCATTGGCTGCTGAGGGTGTTTTCAGACCTTCACAGCTTACAATTAAGCCCACTACAGCAGCAAAGGCAAAGTCAAAAACACCATTAAAGACAAGGAAACAAGTACAGCATTCTCCAGAACAGTCATCCATGCCAAAGAAACAGATGCTTAAAATGGCCGAAGACCTAATTACTTTAATCAGGGGTTCCCATCCCCCTCCTGACAAAAGGCCTAGGCAAGACACTGATTATGATTCCTCTGACCAGGTTTCCATTTCCTCTGATTCCCCTTCTGATCAGGGATATTCTCTCCCTCCCTATGAGGACTCTGATGCAGAAGAGTCCATACCTTCAGCCTCTCCGCCTGAGGATTATTCTTTTGGGGAAACCCTGTTCACCATGAGGGAGCATTTCCATTGAGAGAGCCAGAACTATTCAGAATCCAAGAGGAGGCTCAGAGACTTCTTTATTGCCTAAGCACAGGCCCCTGGCTATCCCCCCTGTGCTTGATATTGTTGATGTTTTTTCTGAATCCAGTCCGTCTCCTGATTCTTTACCCCCTGCACCAGTCAAGCCAGACAAGTACTACAGAGTCCCTGACTCTCATAAATTTCTTTACAAAAACCCCGCTGCAGACCCAGAAACAATTTCTCAGGGTCCTAAAGGAGTTGAGGCTTCCACTGCTAAAAAAATCCTGTCCCCTCAGATAGGGATTCCAGAGCTCTGGACAGATGGGTGAAAAAAGTTTACACTTCTGCTACTTTAGCGGCAAGAGTTTTAAACTGTCAGTTTCACATGCTTAAATACCAGCAGTACCTCATGTCGTTGTTAAAACAGAAAATGGTTTTAAATACAGAAGGTCCTGACAGTATGGAAATGCAAGATTTATTGCATGCAGTTGAATAAGTGGGAAAGCATACTCTGCAATGTGATTTTGATTCATTAGAGGCTTCTTGTAGAGCCGCAGTTACACAGGCTCTGTTATTCGAAGGCATGCTTGGTTGAAAGAACAAAGTTTACCTGACCATGTTAAAGTAAAATTATTGGATGCTCCACTACAGCATACTTTGTTTGGTGTTAAAGCAGAAGAGGTGTTAAAGAAAATGGAGGATAAAGCAAAGTCAATGCAGACAGTGAAAGATTTCTTACAGGTTCAACCACCTAGATTTAGCAGAAACTGGCCTTCAAAAAATTGGTCCTTTCCAGTGTCAGACAGGCCACAAAGAGGCAGATCTTAGCCCCAAGGCTCCTACAGACCTAAACAATGGGGTGCTTCAGCCCCCAAAGGAGGGGAAGACAAATCACAACCTTATAGGAAACAGTCCCAATGACTTCCCTCTGCAAATGCCAAGCACTTACCTTATGACAGCACCCCTAGGGGGGAACCTAGCACTTTTCTCAAAAAATTGGCACATGATCACCCAGGACCAATGGGTGCTGAATATTGTTTCTCAGTGTTACAGGTTCCACTTTCACACGCTTCCAAAACCAAAAGGTATGCCAGACCTGACACAAAACCAGTGGGCAGGGGCACAAAAACAGATTGCTGCTCTTATGGACATGGGAGCTATTCAAAAAGTTACACAGCAAGAACAGGGACAAGGATTTTACTCAAGACTTTTCTTAGTACCCAGAAAGGACAAAGCCTGGAGACCAATGCTGGACCTGTCAACCCTAAATACTTTCCTGGATGTTCCAAAATTCAAAATGTTAACACTACAACTTCTGCCCATGCTGGGCAAGAAGGCTTGGCTAGTTACTTTGGACCTCAAGGAGGCATACCTGCATGTCCCAATCAGACAGTCTTGCAAAAGATACCTCAGATTCATAGCAGGCTCAATGCATTACCAATTCTCTGCACTGCCCTTTGGCTTATCTACTGCGCCCAGGGTCTTACAAAATGACTGGCACCAGTAATTGCATTTTGCAGACAAAAAGGAATTCAGATATATCCCTACTTGGACGACTGCCTTATTCAAGCAGAGAGCAAGGACATTCTTCTAAAGAATCTGGCGTTTGTAAAAAGATTGCTAATTTGCCTAGGGTACACAGTAAACGAAAAGAAATCAAAACTAGTGCCCTCTCAAGAGATGATATTCCTGGGTGCATGCTTAAATACAACTGCCCAGCAGATGGCTTATCTCACGCCAGACAAAGGCAACTGACTCATTACTTTCAAATGATGGCAACAAAAACCCAGCTCCCTGCAAGAAAAATTCTGCAGGCCCTGGGCTTCATGGCATCCTGCATTCTACTAATTCCATATGCAAAACTGCATAGGAGGAAACTACAATGGTATCTTAAAAAGTGTTTGGACTCAGCATTGTCACAGCCTGGAGACAATCATGACTTTAATTCCCTGCCTACAACAGGAGTTTTGATGGTGGGCCCAGGCCTGTCACTACAACAAGAGACAGCCTTTCACTTTACCCACAGCCAGGCAGACAATAACGACGGATGCATCGGATTATGCCTGGGGGGCACTTATGGCAGGAAAATGTATTCAGGGCACGTGGCCCAAGGAATAAATGCATCTTCACATTAATCAAAAAGAGATGCTAGCTGTACAGAATGCCCTGACAGCTTTCAAGGACCTACTACATCCAGGACAACTATTAATAAAGACGGACAATACCACAGTTGTGGTACATAAACAAGCAAGGGGGCACACATTCGTACCCCCTATGCAGGCAAGCCATGACTTTGTGGAACACAGCACTGGCCTATCAAGTACATCTGCAGGCACAATTCCTGCCAGGAACAAAAAATACACTGGCAGACGAACTAAGCAGAAACCTCATGGATCCCTCATGAATGGAAACTAAATCCACAGGTGTTCAGCATGATAACGAGGAAATGGGGACGCCCAGACATCTTTTTGCCTCCCCTCACAATTACCAAATACAGAAATTCTGCGCAAGAACTTATCACTCTCAAGCATGGAAAGCAGATGCTCTATCATTCAGCTGGAAAGGCCTGACAGTTTATGCCTTCCCTCCGATGCCTCTCCTTACCAAGGTACTCCTAAAAGTCAAACAAAGGCCAAAAATGATCCTGATTGCCCCCAGACTGGCCACACCAGCACTGGTACCCAATTCTAAAGAACTTGTCTCAAGGTCCAGCTTGGCCTCTACCTCAAATTCCTCATCTTCTGACTCAACAAAACAATCAGATTCTGCACAGTCAACTCAGAACCTTAAATCTGGCAGCATGGCAGATAATGTAGCCACTCAGACTACACCTCTCTGTAAAGCTGTTATGGATGTCATTTTAGAAGCCAGGAGGCCCAGCACTAGGAAATCTTATCCAGAAAAATGGAATAGATTCTGTGCTTGGAACCAGGCACAAGGGCTCAAACCACTTGTCCCTAATATACCTCAGATTTTACAATACCTAACTGAGATGCTGGACAAAGGCCCATCTTTCTCATCAATTAAAATCCATGCCTCTGCCATTTCAGCTCATTACAATACGGAACCTTCTATTTTTTTTCACATCCTCTACTACGACAGTACCTCAGAGGGGCAAAAAATATAAGACCCCCAAGGAGAGCACCAGTACCAACTTGGGATCTCAATTTTGTTTTAGAAAAACTCACACTGCCTCCTTTTGAACCAGCCTGCACAGCTGATCTAAAATTCTTATCATGGAAAACTGCTCTGCTCCTAGCAATAACTTCAGCAAGAAGAGTCTCAGAGTTACAGGTATTAATGGCTGTGGAACCTTTCATCATTTTTCATCAGGACAGGTTCTCTTATGACAAACCCAACATTCATGCCAAAAGTGGTCTCCAATGTGGCCTTGAACCAAACCATTCATTTACCTACTTTCTACCCAAATCCCTAGAATAAAGGGGAGAGGCTTCTGCACGCTTTGGATATACATAGACAGCTACAATTCTACTTGGACAAAACAAAAGCTTTCAGAAAAACTGAGCAACTGTTTATAGCCTATGCTGCAGGATCACAAGGAAAGCCTATTACAAAGCAGACAGTTTCAACAGACAGTTTCAAAATGGATAAGCCACTGCATCCGCTTCTGTTATACACAACATGGCAAATCAGTGCCTAAGGGCATTAGGCCTCATTCTACCAGAGCAGCAGCACTTCAGCAGCTTTTCTCAGAGGAGTACCAACCAAAGACATTTTAGAAGCTGCAACCTGGAGCTCGGTGCACACTTTCACCAAGCACTACCACTTACCTCTCTACTCTAAATCTAGAGCAGGCTTTGCCACTGCAGTTCTGCAGGGCCTGGAAGCCTCTCCAAATCCAATTTAGACCCAGCCGCCCAACCTCAGCTTTGGGATTCTACCCAAGTGTAATGATTGCAACAGTGAAACACAATGAACATAGTACAGTTGTGTACCTACCATAAATGTAAATGTTCAAGTGTATTCACTGTTGCAGTCCGGGTTACCCACCCACCATCCCCCTTTTCATTGCTGGGACTTTTCTGTACTTCTCAACTCTATACAACCTATGTGGTGTATTTGCTTGTAGATGAAGGAAATGTTTACAGTAATATATGCATGTTTTTGGCATAATTCTATCTTTCCAGCCTTTCTTTCTGGGGGCACATGACATCTGTGGCAAGAAAAACTGAAGAAAATGGAGTCTGTTGCAACTTTTATACCCCTGGCGCACTGATGTCAGGGAAGAGGCGACAGCAACAGACGCCGGACCAAGACTTTGGGACTCTGGCCGACTGCAGGTCGCCTGCCAGCAGGATAACCCAAGTGTAATGACTGCAACAGTGAATACACTCTAACATCTACATTTATGGTAGGTACACGACTGTACTTTCCCCAACTTCCTCAAATCTCGTTTGCCACACTGCAAGCAGGATCTTCTAGCAAGCTATGAGTGAAGTTGCTTGATATTTCTTTTGTCTTTGCTTACTTTGTTCCACTTTCCTGTATTGTAGTAATTTACTGTTTGGCTAGTGTGTACTTAAAGGTCTTCACTGGTTAGTACCTTCCCTCTGTTCGTTTTTTCCTTGTCAGTTTTCCCTTTGCCATTGGCGTCTGTGTAAGTTAGAGGGTGTCTAACGTATACCCGTTTAAGTTACAGGGTATTCTTTTATCCTTAACTGTTTTTCTACTGGTAGTTTTGATACAGATGGTCTTCGTGTTTCACTGTTGCACTCATTACATTTGTGTAATCTGCTGGCAGGTTGCCCTCAGTCGGCCTGATTAACAAAGTCTTGGGTCCTGCGTCGGTTGCTGTCCCTTCTTCCATGACGTCAGGTTGTCAGGGGTATAAAACACGCAGCGGATGCCATTACATCAGTCTTTCTTGCTGTGCGGTGCCCGAAGCAGAAGCAAGTTCGCAAGTGCTGGCCGACTCATGAAATTTTCGTTTTCGAGTTTCAGATCTGAAGTCTTCAACTAAAAGCTAAGTACCCCGTTGGGGAAACTTTTTCTTGCTCCTTGCCAATGTCCGTAAAAGTTAATAATTGCATTACTTGTGGGAAGCAAATACCTCATGAAGATTTTCATTTGTACTGTATTCCTTGCCTAGGCCTTGACCACAACGTACCTTGCTGTCAGTTTTGTGTTTTATTTAATCAGCGCACTATCCGTTGTTGGAACATTTTTGCCTGTAAATATTTCGGTTCTTGGTTTAATTATCCAGAAATGACGCCTGTTGGCCATCCGACTACCGGAATACCGTAAAAACGCAAAGAAAAAGACAGACTGTTGAGGTCCAAAACTGCCAACAACGCTTCTCCTAAGCCAGTCGCCAGTACTCAGTGATACCCGCTAGTTCTGATTACGCAGGCCTCTACTGAGACCCATTTGGAGTCCGGTATGCCGCAAGATGCTTCACTTATGGAACCAGCGGATGTCTCTACCTTGGATGAGTTTGGAGCCGCTGTGCAGGCTCCACCTTCTGAGGGTGTATTCAGGACTGCAGACTTGCATATTAAACCGACTCCACCTTCAATACTAAGGCCTAAATCTCAGTCCGTCTAAAAAACAGACTCCCAGGCCACATGTTCAGGCCCCTATGCCTAAAAACAAATGATCAAAATGGCTGAAGATTTAATTACTCAAATCAGGGGTAGTCAACCCCCCCCCCCCCTCTTCTAAGAGGCCTAGGGCTGAGCTTGACTATGAATCTCCTGATCAGATTTCTGTTACTTCTGACTCTTCTAATGACCTGGATTTGTCCATACCTACTGAGGGCTTTTCTTTTGGGGAAACTTTACATACCTTAAGGGAGCATTTCCACTGGGAAAGTCAAGAATTTTTTGAATCCAAAAGAGGCTTAGGAATTTCCTCCTCCTTCCTCAGCATAGGCCTTTGGCTATGCCCCCTGTAATAGACATTGTTGTGTTTTTGGAATGCAGTATGACCCCTAATTCCCTGCCTCCGGCTCCTAGTAAACCAGACAGATACTACAGGGTTCCTGAGTCCCACAAATTCCTTTTCAAAAATCCTGTTGCGGACCCAGAAACCATTTCTCAGGGGCCCAAGGGCATTAAAAGCTTCTACTGCAAAAAATCCTACCCCTTCTGATAGAGACTCCAGAGCGCTGGATAGATGGGGTAAAAAGGTTTATACTTCTGCAACCTTGGCAATCAGAGCTTTAAACTCTCACTTCCAAATGCTAAAATATCAACCGCATATCATGGGACTGCTTAAACAGAAAATGATGATGATTTCTGACGGTGTGGAAAATAAAGATTTACAGGATTTATTGCATTCAGCTGAACAAGTTGGAAAACATACTTTGCAATGCGGTTTTGATTCTTTAGATCCTGTTGCAGGGCTGCTGTTACTGGGTCTGTGCTTAAAAGGAATGCTTGGCTTAAGGAGCAATCTCTGCCGGATCATGTTAAAACAAAATTGTTGGATGCTGCTTTGCATCAGGACCGTTTGTTTGGCAATACAGCTGAAGAAGTTCTAAAAAAGATGGAAGACAAAGCTAAATCTATGCAAACTGTGAAAGATTTCTTACAAGTGCAACCTCCATGATTTAGTAGGCACTGGCCTACTAAGAACTGGTCCTTTCCAGCTCCTTCCAGATCCACTCAAGCCAAACCCAGACGCACCAAAAGCACCAGGTTTCAGTCCCAAGGGACTCTCAGGACTAAGCAACTGGGTGCTTCCACTTCCATATCTAGAAATAACAAGACACCACCCTATGGTAAACAGTCTCAATGACTTTCCTTTAAAATTACCAAGCACTTGCCTCTTAGCCGCCCCTTTGAGGGGAGAAATTGCTTTTCATGCAAAAAACTGGCAGCTTATAACCCAGGACAAATGGGTTTTAAATACAGTGTCCCAGGGATACAGATTTCATTTCCTCACGTTGCCAACTCCAAATGGGTGGCCAGACCTGCCCCCAAATCAGTGGGCAGAGGCTCAGAAACAAGTACTCTTCCCTCTTAAACATGGGTGCTATTCAACCAGTACCAGAAGAGGAAAAGGGACAAGGTTTCTATTCCAGACTTTTCCTGGTACCCGAAAAAGACAAATCATGGCTTCCAATTCTGGGCCTGTCTACTCTAAACAGCTTTCTGGACATTCAAAAATTCAAGATGCTGACTCTTCACCAGTTACTTCCTATGCTAGGTAAGGATGCCTGGTTTGCAACTCTAGATTTGAGGTTTACCTGCATATCCCTATCGGGGAATCTTGCAGAAGATACCTACGCTTCAAAGCAGGCCACTTGCATTATCAGTTCTCTGCACTGCCCTTTGGCTTGTCCACTGCACCCAAGGTATTCACAAAGTGCCTGACTCCAGTAATTGCATTTTGCAGGCAAAGAAATATTCAAATATATCCATACCTGGATGATTGTCTAATTCAGGCAGAAAACCAGGACATACTTTTAAAACATCTGGCGTATGTAAAAAGGGTTCTAACTTGTCTAGGGTACATCATAAACGAAAAGAAATCACAACTGGTACCCTCTTAAAAAAAAATTGCATTCCTGGGTGCAAGCTTGAATACATCTCCCCAGATGGCTTTCTTCATGCCAGAAAAGCAAATTCATTTGGTGACTTACTTCAAACAGGTGGCCACAAAAACCCTGCTATCTGCAAGACAAATACTGCAAGTATTGGGGTTCATGGCCTCCTGCAGTCTTCTAATTCCATATGCAAGACTGCATATGAAGAAACTTCAGTGGTACTTAAATAGTTTATGGAGTCAGTATTATCACAGCTTGGAAACAATGATTCCTATCTTACCTTGCCTATGCCTCGAGTTCCTATGGTGGGCAGAGGCCTGCCACCAAAACAAGGGACTGCCATTTACACCACCCCCTGCCGCTCAAACCCTAACTACAGACTCATCAGACTATGCATGGGGGGCTCATCTGGCAGGGAAGTGCATTTAGGACAAATGGAGTCCAAATCAAATGCACCTACATATCAATCAAAAAGAAATGCTAGCTGTACAGAATGCTCTGACAGCCTTCAAGGACTACCTTCATCCAGGACAACTAACGGTAAAGACAGACAACACCACGGTTATGTGGTACATAAACAAGCATGCGGGTACACATTCCTACCCCCTCTGCAGACTAGCCATGGCATTGTGGAACACTGCCTTGAGCTGCCAAGTACAACTACAAGCTCAATTCCTGCCAGGAAAGCTGAATATTCTGGCAGACAAAATTAGCAGAAATCTCATGGACCCACACGAATGGAAACTGGAACCACGGATTTTCAATATTTTGACAAACGAATGGGGGAGCCCAGACATAGATCTCTCTGCCTCACCCCAGAACTACCAATTGGACAAGTTTTGCACAAGAACTCCTCACAAAAAAGCCTGGAAGGTGGATGCTCTGTCCTTCAGCTGGAAAAACTTAGCAGTCTATGCCTTTCCCCCTCTGCCTCCACTCTCCAAAGTTCTGCTAAAAGTCAAACAGGACAAACCAAAAATTATTTTGATTGCTCCAGACTGGCCACGCCAGCACTGGTACCCACTCCTGCACAGTGTCACAAATTTCTCCATGGCACCTGCCTCAGGCACCTTCCTTACTGTCTCAGCAGGAGAACCAAATCCTGCACCCTCAGCTCCCAACATTGAATCTTGCAGCTTGGCTAATCACTTAAATTCCCCCTTAGCAAACCTGTGATGGATATCATTTAGGAAGCGAGAAGACCTAGTACTAGAAAATCTTATGCTGACAAATTGAAAAGATTCTGTGCCTGGAATCAGTCTCAAGGGATGAGCACAGCAGCGCCCAATTTACCTCAGATTTTGCAATATTTAACTGAGATGCTTCACAAGGGCCTGTCTTTTTCCTCCATTAAAATCCATGCTTCAGCCATTTCAGCTCATTACAACACATAACCTCCCCTCTTTTCTCATCCTCTGCTCAAGCAGTATCTCAGAGGGGCTAAAAACTTGAGACCACCCAGAAGAGCTCCAACTCCTGCCTTGGGACCTTAACTTTGTATTGGAGAAACTCACTCTGCCTCCTTTCGAGCCAGCTGCTACTGCAGACTTAAATTTTCTTTCTTGGAAAACAGCCTTCCTTTTAGCAATCACTTCAGCTAGAAGGATTTCTGAGTTACAGGCCCTTATGGCAGTGGAACCTTTCATCATCTTTCATGCGGACGGGCTGTCACTCAAGACCAATCCATCTTTCATGCACAAGGTGGTATCCAGTGTGGCTCCAGTCCATTCATTTGCCAACGTTCTTTCCCAATCCACAGAACAAGGGGGAGCGGATTCCGCATTCATTGGATGTACACAGACAACTTAGATTCTACTTGGACAGGACTAAATCTCGAAGAAAATCTGAACTGGTAGCATTTGCTGCAGAGGGGAAGGCTATTTCAAAAGAATTTCTAAATGGATAAGCCATTGCATTAATTTCTGCTATAAGCACCATGGAAAACCTATCCCCCAGGGGATCAGATCTCATTCCACCAGGGCTGCATCTACTTCTGCAGTCTTTCTCAGAGGTGTTCCTACCAAGGATATTCTAGAAGCTGCTACCTGGAGTTCAGTTCATACTTTCAACAAGCATTATCTCTTACCAATTTTCTCTAAATCCAGAGCTGGCTTTGCCACTGCTGTTTTGCAGGGCCTTATAGCTGGTCCTAATGCTGTATAGATCCATCCTCCCAACCATAGCTTTGGGAATCTACCCAAATGTAATGACTGCAACAGTGAAACACGAAGAACATATAGTTGTGTACACAACGTAAATGTAGATGTTCGAGTGTATTCACTGTTGCAGTGCTAGTTACCCTCCCTCCAGCCCCCTTTTTTCCCTTACTATATCTCTACCCTCTTTTTCTATGCTTAAAAGCCTTTTTGGTGTATTTGCTTTTGGTTGGAGGTATATTTTTGTGTGTATTTTTATTTTGCTCCCCATTTGGGGGGCACCTGACAGCTGGGGCAAGAGAAACTGATCTAATGGCGTTTGCTGCATGTTTTATACCCCTGGCGACCTGTTGTCATGGAAGGGACAGCAACCGACGCAGGACCCAAGACTTTGTTAATCAGGCCGACTGAGGGCAGCCTGCCAGCAGATTACCCAAATGTAATGACTGCAACAGTGAATACACTAACATCTACATTTATGGTAAGTGTACACAACTGTACTTTTTACTTCCACTTCCATTCTAGTTACTGTTCGTTTAAGTTAGATGGCAGTTAACCAAGACAGTTTAAGTTAGAGGACTTACCCCCCCCCCCCCCCATTGTTGTGGTGCTTTTAAAAAAAAACAGTCTCCTTTACCTTTATCTAGTTAAGCTATTTGTTTCTATTAGGAATGTCTCAAAAAGAAGGTAAACTCTTATGATTTAAGAAGTGTGAGAAGGTGAGAAGTGTAGCAAAAAGATACCCCTCAGTGATTCTCATTCTCTGTGTATACTGTTTGGGGCCTCTTCATTTGCCTTAGTCCAGTTCCATATGTCATGACATTAGAGAGCCCTCATGGAATGGAAAAATACATTTATTTTGAATGGGTTATTAAAAACCCCATTCTCTGAAGCCGATGTTCGTGTTTCACTGTTGCAGTCCTTATAAAATGGGTTATCCAACTCCCGGTAGCCCACAGTTGGCCAGAATTCCAAAGTCCTTGGTATATGACGTCGGCTGCCTTCAGTTGTAAGCCTGATGTCAGGTACAAAGGAAGGCAGCCGAAGCCATTTCCTCTCTTTCTTGCGGCAAAGCCGAAGCAGAAGCAATTTGCACGAGTGCCGGTCGGTCGATAACCTTCGTTTTGTATTCAGAGTGTTAAAGTTGAAGACATCCTCAGATAAGTTCCCCGTTGTTGACCCTCTTTTCTTGCTTTAGTGAATGTCAGAGAAAGTTAACTGTTTTGCCTGTGGAAAACGGATTCCGCAACGTGATTTTCACTCTTGTATCACTTGTTTGGGTCTTGAAAACGACGTCCCTAATTGCGATCTCTGTGCTTCTTTCTACTCACGTACCATACGCCGTAGAGCTAGGAGTGTATATAAGCATTTCGGAGTTTGGCCTAAGTTCTGTCGGTATGGCGTCTTCGGGTCTCCCGACTTTGGATGTTCCTAAGAAGCGCAAGGATAAAAACCGTGACAGGCTTAGGGTCAAATTAGCCGACGACGTTCCTGTTAAGTTGGTTGTCAGCCCAGCGGTAGTCAGTGAGACGCTTTCTCTGCCCCTGCAGTCTGCAGATGTTCAGCAGCAGGCCTCTACTGAGACATTTTCTGAGTCCTCCATACCGCAGGCTTCCACCTCGTCTTCTGACCCTCTGCCAGTCGCCGCCTCTGATGGGTCCGGAGCCGCTAAGCAGGCACTGGCTTTGGAGGCCTCTTTTCTCCATCCGGGACCACATCCAGACCAATGTCCTTGGTTCAGACTTCTGCGGTGGCTAGGCCTCATGAGTCCCTTCGGCTTTCTAGCAGACCTTCAACTGCAAATTTACTCAAAAGCAGGCTCCGGTCTCCCCTCAAATGCCTCAGTCTCAGATGATCAAAGTGGCTAGTAATCTCTTGACCCTTATCAGGGGCTGCCAGCCACCACCTTCTTAGAGGGCTAGGGAATTGTCCCTAGAAGTTTTGTCTGCCTCAGACTCTGAGGTTTCTAGCAACTCTGCTGATGAAGAGGGAAACGCTCAACTTTTTTCTGGTTTTGAGGATTCTGATGCAGAAGACTCTTATCCCTTCTGCCTCCCCTCCAGAAGATTTTTCTTTTGGAGATGCTCTGAATACTTTTGGGGAGCATTTCAAATGGGAAAGTCAGGGCTACCCTCCATCCAAGAAAAGGGTTATGGAATTCTTGGGTTTGCCACAGCATAAGCCTTTGGCTATCCCTCCGGTATTGGAAGTTGTTGATGTTTTCATGGAAAATTCTTTGACTCCTAATTCTGTTCCTCCTGCTCCCAGAAAACCTGACTAGTATTATAGAGTTCCTGATTCTCATCTGTTCCTTTTCAAGAATCCTACTGCTGATCCGGAGATTATTTCTCAGGACCCTAAAGGTGTTAAAGCCACAGTTGCTAAAAATCCTGTTCCCTCTGACAGGGAATATAGGGCCTTAGATAGATGGGGTAAAAAGGTTTATACCTCCTCCACCCTTGCAATTAGGTCAGTTAATTGTCTTTTTCATATGCTTAAGTATCAGCAGCATACGTTGGAGGCTATTAAGGCTAAAATTGCTGGTGTTTCTTCCCTGATTGAGAGTAAGGACACGCAAGATTTATTGAATTCTGCCACTCTTGTCACCAAACAATTCCCTACATTGTGATTTTGACACTTTGGAGGCTTCTTGCAGGGCAGCAGCCACTGGTTCTGTTATTAGAAGACATGCTTGGTTCAGGGAAAAGCCCCTTTCTGAACCTGTCAAACCTAAATTACTGGATGTGCCTTTGCACAAGGACAATCTTTTTGGTAACAAAGCAGAAGAGGTGTTGAAAAAGTTGGGGGATAAGGCCAAATCTATACAAACTGTTAAGGATTTTCTGCAAGTTCAGCCTCCTTGCTTTAGTAGACATTACCCTTCTGAGAATTGGACTTTTCCTGATCCTAGCAGACAGGGTCGCACTAGGCCTAGGGGTTACATGTCTTCTAGGGGACAGACGTCCACCCCTTAAAAGACTAAGCACTGGCATCCTTACTGTTCAAAATCGGGGAGTTCTAATCAACCCTCCCAAAGCAAGCGTTTCCAATGGCTCTGGCCTTGCCCCTGCCTGCCTCTACGGGCCCAGGGCTTCTTTTGGGGGAAGGTTAGCCATTTTTTCAGATGTCTGGTCCACCATCACAGACTACAAATGGGTGCTCAAAATAGTATCTCAAGGCTACAAGTTCTCCTTTCACACCTTCCCTGTCCACCAAGGATACTCAGATAACCCCCCCACATCAAAGGGCAGAAGCAGAAAAACAAGTTTCTTCTTTGCTAAACCTGGGAGCAATAGAACCAGTTCCTGCACCACAGATAGGCCAGGGTTTCTACTCAAGACTTTTCCTGGTTCCCAAAAAAGGGGGCACCTGGCGCCCTATTCTGGATTTGTCCATTCTGAACATTTTTTTTTTTTCTGGTGATTCCCAAGTTCAGAATGCTCGCTCTTCAGCAGTTGCTACCAATGCTGGCCAAGGATTCCTGGCTGGTGACTTTGGATCTGAAAGAAGCTTATCTGCACATCCCAGTAAGGGAAAGCTGAAGGCGGTTCTTTCGCTTCAGGGCCGGAAAGGGACACTTCCAATTCTCTGCACTGTCCTTTGGCTTATCTACTGCTCCCAGAGTTTTTACGAAATGCCTGGCTCCAGTCATTGCTTTTTGCAGGCAAAGAAACATTCAAATTTACCCTTACTGGATGATTGTCTGATTCAAGCAAACTCTCCAGAGCAACTTCTAAAGGATTTGGGCTCTGTAAAGAACCTTCTTACCTCGCATCATTCAGCGTTGGGGCACTCCCCAGGTGGATCTCTTCTCCTCTCCGACCAACCACTTTCCTCCAACCTTTTGCACCGGGGAACATCACAACAAAACTTGGACAAAGGATGCTCTGTCCTTCTCCTGGACACAGGTCTCAATCTATGCCTTCCCTCCTCTGACTCTTCTTCCCAGAATGCTGTTGAAGATAAGGGACGAAAAACCAAGGTCTATCATAGCTCCACACTGGCCCAGGCAACATTGGTATCCACTACTTCGCAGTCTCTCCCAGTCTCAGCCTTGGCATCTTCCCCTGATACCAGATCTCTTGGTTCAGGAGGGAGGAAAAATTCTGCATCCTCATCTTCAGACTCTGCATTTGGCAGCCTGGCTCATAATATAAACCTTTCCCAACAGCTGGTTGAGGTTCTTTGTGAGGCCAGGAGGCCTAGCACTAGGAAATCTTACGCAGATAAATGGAAAAGATTCTGCATTTGGATGCAGGCTAGAGGGGAAGACCCTTCTCGACCTACTCTTCCTCTTATTCTCGACTATCTGGCATGCTTGCTTAATGGTGGACTTTCTTTTTCTTCAATCAAGGTTCATGCTTCGGCTATTTCTGCTCATTGTTCCTTTGAGCGACCCATTTTCTCTCATCCCTTGATGAAACAGTTCCTCAGGGGAGCTAGCAATTTAAAACCTCCCAGAAGGGCACCTACTCCTGCTTGGGATCTTAATGTTATACTTGATAAACTTACTCTGCCCCCTTTTGAACCAGCTGCCTCAGCAGATTTAAAGTTTCTCCTGGAAGACTGCTTTTTTCGTAGCTATTACTTCAGCTAGAAGAGTTTCTGAGCTGCAGGCCTTAATGGCAGTAGAGCCTTTTATCATCTTCATGTGTATCGGGTTTCTTTTTGAACTAATCCCTCCTTTATGCCCAAGGTGGTTTCTAGCCTGACTCTTAACCAGTCTATCCACCTGCGTACCTTTCCTAATCCTCAGAATAAAGGGAAAAGGTTGCTGCACTCGCTGGGTGTGCATAGACAGCTTAGATTTTACTTGGACAGGACTAAAACTTTTTGAAAGTCTGCACCTGGAGCTCAGGGCAAAGCTATTTCTAAACAGACCATTTCTAAATGGATTGCTCATTGTATTCACTTTTGTTACTTTCCAGCATGGCAAGGTTTCTCCACAGAGTATTAGGACTCCTTCTACTAGAGCAGCCTCTACCTCAGCAGCTTTTTTAAGAGGTGTACCTACTAGGGACATCCTGGAACCAGCTACCTGGACTTCTGTCCACACTTTCACAAAGCATTACAATTTACCCTTGTTTTCTAAGTCCAGGGCTGGTTTTGCCATTGCAGTGTTGCAGGGCATCCTTACCAACCCTTAAACAGTGGGTGTTCCTCCTCCCTTTTGTTTTTTCTTTCCTGGGCTTTGGGAATCAACCCATTTTGTAAGGACTGCAACAGTGAAACATGATGAAAATAGTACAGTTGTGTACACTTAGCATAAATGTAGATGTTCGGGTGTATTCACTGTTGCAGTCCTGGTTCCCTCCACCCCCCTTTTTTCCTAGGGCACAGACTGGATTTTTCTTTTTCTGGTCTAGCCTTTTTGAGGGCTCCTGACAGTTAAGGCAAGAAAAACTAAGGAAATGGCGTCCGCTGCCTTCCTTTGTACCTGCCGTCAGGCTTACAACTGAAGGCAGCTAACGTCATATACCAAGGACTTTGGTATTCTGGCCGATTTGTGGGCTACCGGGAGCCGGATAACCCATTTTTTAAGGACTGCAACAGTGAATACACTTGAACATCTACATTTATGGTAAGTGTACACAACTGTACTTTTCCATTGATCCCTCTCCAAAATCAGACAAGTCAGAGAAAGTGGGAAAACTGCCTTTTCCAGCTCCGAGATCTCCATCAGAGCCGAAAGCAAAACTACCAAAACAGTCTGTTCTGACAGCACTCATGGAGCAGGCATCAGAGCAGGGCCGACTTTGGAGCACACAGAGTCTTTGGCTCCAAAAACTTCCATTTATCCTTCGTCTCTGAAAGGGACCCTATTACCTGCCAAGTACTGTTACTGGAGCTGATCTCCATCCTTGGAGCAGATTACATATCGGCTCCTTTCACTGTTCGTAGCTGGGTCCAAATCCCCAACATTGTCTACTAGGTCAGTTTGGAGCCTCTCAGATGAAGATGTGGATAGGGTGGTGCAGAAGATTCTCAAGACACCTGCCTTGACCAAGTTCCTTTTGGATCCGAGCCAAAAGGAGTCTAATCAGTCTCATCCTCGTTCGGTGCCTATTCCTCCTTCGATCCAACCTTTGGTTTCGGAGCCAGAAGACTGATATCCAGCTGGTGTCTGTATCGGGTCCGGGACACGTTGCCTTCTTTGATCTGGTGTCTGCCCTGAGTATCTCCATCCAGTCAGAGCAGGAGGCCTCTGGAAGCCGACACTCGCTGGTTGGGTCCTCGGAGCTGGCTCTGATTTCCTTGGATCTGACCCTGTCTCTTGGGGCCTCAGCATGGATGGGTTCAGCTCCCACGTCATCTTTGGAGCTTCCATCTCCTGCTCTGAGGGCTGTTTCAGCCTCGACATCTGTTATCTACTCCAGAGAGTTAATCGGAGCAGGGGCAGTCTGCTTTCAAAGTTATGAGGAGGATGATGACTGTTTCTCAATCTCGGGCGCAGTTCCCTTTGGATATTCCTTCCTCATCAGTGCAGGTGTCTGTCCCTCTTCACCATGAGCCACAGGGTTCTAAGGACTCAAGATGTTCCCCAGCTACAGCTCCTTGGAGGGGAGTACGCACTTCTGAGGGACTTCATCAGTGGGGTACTCTGGGGAAGAAACCATGCAAGAGAAAGCATCTGGACTCCCCTGAGAAGTCCATCACTTCAGATATGGACTTCGATGATGTGGAAGGGTCCCCACAATCACCTCCTGAGGACGTCTCCTTTGAAGACATCTTAGAAATTTTAAACAGAGAGCTGACTGGCAGTCCTCTTCCCCTTCGGCCAAGGAGTCAGTATACTTGAAGGCCTTCGGATCTCGTCCTTCAACCTCTTGGGTGCCACAACCTTATGATGAGCTTATTCATTTAATCTCTCGGAAGGCCTTGGAGACCCTGGACTCCATAAAATCCACTCCTAGGAGGCCAAACAAGTAACATTACAGCACCCAACGACCAAGCCTTTCTCACCAAGGGAGTAGCAGTGGATGCCATGGTCATAGTGGCTGCCACAAAAAAGCTTTCTGAGACCAGTTCCTCTATCCATCCTCCTAATAAGGATTCCAGGACCATAAATAGATATGGGAAGTGCATCTTCTTGTCAGCGGCTTTTACACTACGATCGCTGAACTATCTCACTGGTTTCATCAGACTTCAGAGGGACCTTCTGAAAGAACTGTCAGACTCCCTCCAAGGAGCTGTAACTGATGCAGCAGCAGATAAGATCAACGTACAGCTCGCTACCCTCAACTCGTCCATGAGACTCATTTCATATGCAGTAGATGGAGCGAGTAAGAAGGTGGATTCAGACATCTCAATTAGGAGGCAGACCTGGATGTGCCTCTGCGATTTCTCGGAGCCCTTTGTCTTTAATTTTTCCCTTTGATGGCTCTTCTCTCTTTGGGCCCAAAGTTAAGGAAATGCTAACCCAGTGTGAGCAGGAGGGTAAAACGTTGGCATTTGGAGTATGTTTTTCCACACTCACCAGACAGTTTCCAAAGGGTCAGAGGGGTAATGGGAAGATATGGTTCAGGAAGTCTCAAATGTTTTACCAGGACACACAAGGTGGTAGTTCACACAGAGGCAGAGGGAGGAACAAAAATGGAAGACTCCACCCCCACAGCAGAGGAGGCCCGCAGAATCAGGGCTGTAGAGAATCTTTAAGTACAACTAAAGAAAATATAAATAATGACAAAAGACCACTGAACTACGTACAGAATTGAATTTTATATAAAATACTTAGTGCCTCGGCTTACACAGCTTACAAAGAGTAAAAATTCACTCAAACTTTACTTAAATACAAAGCAAATAGTAATCAGTTATACAATTAGCTAATCAGTTCAAATTACATACTTCCAGTTGCATTCCTTGTTGAGCCCAAAAGGCTCCAAAATACCATATTTAAGAATAAAATGAGTTTCCTTCTTCAAATGTTGTCTTTCAAGTTAATACATTCCCCTAAACCAACTTCTATTTGTTCTAAAATGCAACCCCTCAAACATTCGGGGTTGGAATTATGTAATAACATAAAGTGACTACCTAAAGGGCTTTCTAGTTTTTTATTCCTTATATCCCTGATATGTTCTTGTAGACGAACCCTAAAACTTCTTTGTCTCCCCTTTGTAGAACATATCACAATCACATTTTAATACATAGACAAGCCCCCTCAGTGTTACAACTATATCCATCCTTAGTATTAAATCTAAAACAATTGATATAAGGAAAATAATTGACTACATATTAACAAATAGAGCATCCGTCACATGGAGTAGTACCATAAGTCCAGACCCTGATTTATACTAACCTCTGGTGGAGAGAAAAATTTTGTACCACCATTTCAAACAAATTTCTAGTTTTTTTGTATGATATATTAAGAAAATTAGGTAGTATTAATTCCAGGGTCTTATCTGTCAACAGCATAGGTCACAAACTGCATACCTGCTTCACAGCTTCCTCAGTTATAGCATTAAAAGTAGCCACAAAATAGACTTCTTTTTGGTTATTCTTATTGTTTGCTTTTCTAACACAAATTTACTTATCCCCTGAATTATTTCGTATAGCCACATAATTATATTCATATCTCATCATTATTTTTTGTTTAGCTTCACTTAACACCTGAGCGTCATAGCCTCTATTAATAAACATTTTCTCAGCTTCTAATGTTTCTTTATTAAATAAGCTGTCCGAACTATATAGTCTATAAATTCTAAGGAATTCATAAGGTAACACCATAACTAGGTGTCTAGGATGGCAGCTACTCTCATATATTAATACATTTCTTTGAATTTTCTATGGAGACTAGTCACAAAACCATATAGGCTTATATCCAAAAAATTCATTTGAGGCCCAAGCTGTATGCCATCAAACTGTAAACCCATTTTGTTAAGCTGTAAATCATTTACAAACTTAACATCTGTTTGACCTCCTTCACATAAAGTTCATCAATAAATCTAAAATATAAAATAACTTGTGACCTATAAAAATAATTGGTATAAATCATCCTCAAATGTGGCCATTACTAAGGTGGCATGCATGGGGGCAAAGGCTGCCCCCATAGCTGTGCCCTGTAATTGGTGAAAAATATCACCATTTTTTTTTAAATATTCTTAAAACAAAAGGACACTAAGTCTATAACAAATGTGACATAGGAGAGTCCCCTAGAAAATAAAACAAAGCTTGGATGCCTATATGATGTTTTATATTGGTATAAAGACTTTTGACATCCAAACATAGCCAAAACATTTTGTTGTTCCAAGTCTTTCCCTTAATTTTACTCAAAAAGTCTTGGCTATCTCTAATATAGGAAGTTGTGCTGATAACATTCTTTTTCAATTATTCATATAATAAGATACTAATATTTTTCCAAAAATGTATTTGTGCAGAGACTATACGTCGACCACTAAGGTTAACAAGGCCTTTGTCACTTGGGTAGACAATCAAATACTGCTATAGAGCTGTTGTCAACATTACATTTCTTTTCCGATCCTTAACCATGAAGTAGCCCAACTGTAGGCCTTTTTTTAACAGAAGCATATATTCTTTAATTGCTTCAAAATATGCAGGTATATCATATTTCTCAAACTTACATGTTAAGTGTGCATAACTCATATCTAAATATTGAGCGTAGTACATAATTACTATCTGGTTTCCCTTATCTGATGGTTTAACCACCAATCTTCTATCATTACCAATCTCTGATAAGGCTAACCACTGCTGCTTAGTTAAATTAAAACACACTCCAGATATATTCACACATTTCCAGTACAATTGTTCCTCCTCAAAATTTAAAGTGGAAATGTATCCTTTTATAGTATTATTCAAAAAAGGGGGAATAAAAATAACTCTTAGCTGAAATACCAACAGTATTGAGCTTACAGTATGCATTAGCATCACCATCAAACAAGTCTTCCTTTGACGAATAACATGAGTGAAACGATTCATTAAGACTATTATCAGGTTCATTCATAACAATCATTATCTTGTTTAAAATAGTGCATTAAATGCAACTTTCTAATAAACGAAAATATTTCACTTAAGTGTATGTATGTAATTAAGTGCATGTAATCTAGGTAGAGCAGTTGGTATAAATTTAAGTCCTAAATGTAACAGACATAACTTCAGCAATATCACAATTTGACAAATTATCTATTTGCAAATCATTAACAATGTTACACCTGTTGGTTCCAACGTTTTATTTTATTATGTTGTCCTTTTCATTCTTAATTCATCTGTTTGCCCCACCTATTGCAGCCCTGTTTTCTGTAGAGAATCTTTCTTTGGGAGACCCTTTCAGCCCTCCTGGAGTGCCTTACTGCTCGCCTCTGGAGGCAGTCGTAGAAAGACTGCCACTGCACCTAGAAACCTGCTGGAAGATGACCAGTGGGTGCAGGACATTATATCCAGGAGTTACATCATTCCCTTCTCACTCCCCAATCCCAAAAACAAATCTCTCCCAGACGTTCCACCCAGTCAGAAGGAGCAAGCAAAGTTAGAAATCAAAAAGTTGTTAGTCATCCAAGAAGTCCCCGCAGACCAGAGCGGATTCAGAACTTACTCAAGATTCTTTTCAGTTCAAAGATAACAGGGGTTTGGAAACCTATTTTGGATCTCGGCAATCTCAACAAATTGGTGAAGCAAACCAAGATGTTTGTGTTTCACTATTGCAGTCATCACACTTGGGTTATCCTGCCAGGGGTAGCCCTCAGTCGTTCTGAATACCAGAGGCTTAGTATTTCTGCATCGGTTGCTGTCGCAGGATTGACGTCAGGTCGACAGTGGTATAAAATCAGGTAGCCGACGCCATTACATAAGTCTTTCTTGCAGAGGAGCCTGAAGCATTAGCAGTTCGCACAAGTGCCGGTCGGCTCCTATCTGAGTTTTCGTTTCCGAATTGAAGTCTTCTAAAGCTAAATACCCCATTGGGGATCCTTTTTTCTTGCTCTAACCAATGTCAGAAAAAGTTAACAATTGTCTTGCCTGTGGAAACCAAATACCACACTGTAACTTCCATTCTTACTGCCTCACCTGTAGGCCCAGACCACGATGTCCCTCGCTGTCGCTTTTGTGCGTTGTTCAACGCCAGAACTTTGTCTTCGGGCCCTTAGGCCCTTATTGTAGCTAGATATTTTCACTGTCAGTCCTCGAATTCCGATATGGCTTTGGTAACCATCTAACTACTGATCTTCCAAAAAAAGGTAAGGATAAAGACAAACAGACTGCACAGGTCCAAAGCTGCCACTTCTGTTAAGCTAGTCGTCAGTTCTCCAGTCCTCAGTGAGGAGGTTTTGCAGCCCCCAATGCCCGCTTCTGTGATTCTTAGGCAGCTACTGAGATGCTCTTGGAGTTCGGTATGCCACGAGACTCTTCTTCGACTAGGGATCCTGTGGATGTCTCTACCTTGGATGGGTCTGGAGCTGCTGAGCAGGCACCGGCTTCTGAGGAAGTACTTCGAACTACCGATACTAGACACAAACTGGCGACTTCTTTCACGTCTTCAGTTCTTTCTAAACTATCGAGTTTCTAAGACACAGGGTACAAACTACTCTCAAAAAAACGACCCAAGCTCAGGCATCTGCTTCCTTGCCTCAATCTTAAATGCTTAAAATGGTGGAAGACCTTATTATGCGTATTTGGGGAAGTCAGGCTACCCCTTCCAAAAGAAAGAGACTTGTCCCCAGTAGTTTTATCTGAACAGGAGTCTGATGACTCTGATGCTTCTGAATATGAAGACGTGCAACCCCTCTCTGCTTATGAGGATTCTGATGCAGCGAAATCCATTCCTTCTGCCCCTCTACCAGAAGATTTTTCATTTGGTGAAACCCTTCATACTTTAAGGGAGCATTTCCAATGGGAATGTCAGGACTATCCGCAGTCAAGAGACTCTGGGAATTCTTAGATTTACCACAGCACAGACATTTAGCCATTCCTCCTGTCCTGGATGTTGATGTTTTTATGGAATCCAGTTTGACTCCTGACACCCTTCCTCCTGCTCCCAGGAAACCTGACAGGTACTGCAGAGTCCGTGATTCTCACAAATTCCTTTTCAAAAATCCTACTGCTGACCCAGAGGTCATCTGTCAAGGACCCAAGGGAATTAAAGCAACCTCAGCTAAGAATCCCACCCCCCTCAGATAGGGATTCCCGAACTTTAGACAGATGGGGTAAAAAAGTATACACCTCTGCTACTCTTGCTATTAGAGCACTAAATTCACTTCCACATGCTGAAATATCAGCTGCATACCATGGAACTCCTCAAACCAAAATATCTTCCTTTCCTGCTTGTGCAGAAAATAAAGAATTACAAGAGCTTGTGCATTCTGCAAGCCAAGTTACTAAGCACACCTTGCAATGTGGCTTTGACGCCCTAGAAGCAACTTGCAGGGCAGCAGTCACTGGTTCTGTCCTTAGAAGGCATGCTTGGCTTAAGGAGCAGACCTTGCCAGACCATATCAAATCAAAATTATTGGATGCACCATTGAACAAAGACTATTTGTTTGGCACCAAGGCAGAAGAGGTCTTAAAGATGGAAGAAAAAGCTAAATCTATGCAGACAAGTTAGACTTTTTACAGGTCCACCCTCTGAGATTCAGTAGGCATTTCCCCTCCAAGCACCAGTCATTTCCAGCCCCCTCCAGGTCAGCTTAGCCCAGACCCAGGGGAAGCAGACCCCCCCAGACAGTAGCCCCAGGGAATGCAGAGATCTAAGCAATGGAGTTCTTCCTCTTCAAAAACAGGGAGTGCTAAGCCCACCCCCTTATGGTAAGAACTCACAATGACTTTACACCTCTGCCCACCTGCTTGTGCACCTAAGTGGAAAACTGTCCTTCCATGCAAACAACTGGGCCTCTGTCAGCAACGACCGATGGTCTTCAAAATAGTGTCCCAGGGATACAAATTTTATTTCCACACTCTGCCAACCCTAAGAGGGTTCCCAGATCTTCCTCAAAACCAGTGGGCAGAGGCCAGAAAGCAGGTCCTTTCCCTGCTCTCCATGAGGCCAATACAACATGTTCCTGCAGACCAGATGAGGCCAAGGCTTTTATTCCAGACTCTTCCTGGTACTCAGAACAGAGGGCACCTGGCACACAGTGCTCGACCTATCCATTCTAAATGGTTTACCTTCATATCGTCGATCACACATGATTGATCGGCCACTTAATTGAACTGTTTAAGTGAAATTAAAGCGCGAAAATGTTTAAATGTCGAAATAATGTCACATTTCAACATTTCCGACCATGCCACACCTCCACACCGGTGCTACCATGGGTCAAAAAGGGGCGAGGTTTTGCCATTCCATTATGTGGAATTCGACATTGGAGACGTTCGCACTTCGGTATTCGCGGAAGCCGTTTCACCCATATTGGGATCGCTGATATAAAGGTAAACCTTCTAAACACCTTTCTGGTGATACCAAAATTCAAAATGCTAACCCTCCAGCAGCTTCTTCCTATGCTTTCCAAGGATGCTTGGTTAGCTACCCTATTCCTAAAAGAGGCCTTCCTGCACATCCCAATCGAGGAATCTTGCAGGAAATATCTATGTTTCAGGGCAGGATCTATGCACTTTCAATTCTATGCACTTTCCTTTGGCTTATCCACTGCTCCCAGAGTTTTCACAAAATGCCTGGCTCCTGCCATTGCTTTTTGCAGGCAAAGAAATCTTCAAATTTACCCCTAGTTAGACTATTGCCTGATTCGGACAGGAAAAGCTGTTACAGCACCTGACCCTTGTGAAGGACCTACTGACTTCCCTGGGGTACATTATCAATGAAAAGAAATCCAGATTAGTCCCCACTCAAAAAATTGTATTCCTAGGAGCAAGCCTGGACACCGCATCCCAGATGGCATTCCTTACTATAGAAAAACAAGCCTGACAGGCTACTTCTGTCAACTAGCCACCAGAATCCAATTATCCGCAAATAAAATCCTGCAAGCTCTAGAGTTCACGGCCTCTTGTGTTCTACTCATTCCATATGCCAGACTGTATAGGAGGAAACTACAATGGTACCTAAAAAGCCTTTGGTGTCAACACACTCAAGACCTGGAAACTGTCATACCAGTGATACCTTGTCTAAGGAAAGATTTTCTTTGGTGGGCAGCAGCATGCCACCACAACAAGGGACTTCCCTTCTCACAACCCCACGCCGCCCAGACCATCACCACAGCTGCATCTGACTGTGACTGGGGTGCACACCTGGACGGCAGATGCATTCAGGGCCATTGGAGCCCAAATCAAATACATCTGCACATCAACCAAAAAGAGATGCTAGCTGTTCAGCACGCCCTGACACCTTTCAGATCCCTACTCTACCTCTGTCTCTACTGATCAAAACGGACAACACCACAGTGATGTGGTATATCAGCAAGCAGGGAAGAACTCACTCTTATCCTCTCTGCAGGCTCGCCATGACCCTTTGGCACACAGCCTCAGCCATGCAACTACACCTGCTAGCACAATTCCTGCCAGGATCCCTAAACTCTCTGGCAGACAACTTAAGCAGAAACCTGCTAGACCCACTCGAATGGCAGCTAGACCACAGAACCTTCACCTTTGTAACCCAGAAAAGGGGCACCCCGAAGGTGGGTCTCTTTGCTTCCTACTCCAATCATCAGCTCAGCAAATTCTGCACCAGGGAACCTCACAGCAAGGCCTGGAAAGTGGATGCTGTATCCTTCCAATGGGTAAACCTCTCGGTCTATGCATTTTCCCCTCTACCACTCACTTCAAGGGTACTGCTCAAAAGAAGGGAGGAAAAACCGAGGGCAGTCCTGATTGCCCCAAACTGGCCACGCCAGCACAGGTACCCACTGCTGCGCAGCCTGTCACCCCTGCCACCATGGCACCTACCTCAGATCACTACACTCCTGACCCAGAAGAATGGAGAATTCCTGCATCCCCAATTGCAGACCCTCAACCTGGCAGTCTGGCTTATTCCCTGACCTCTCCTCAAACTGCCAGCCTAAGCAAACAATTTCTAGATATCTGTGAGGCCAGACACCCCAGCAATAGAAAATCCTATGCTGACAAGTGGAAAAGGTTTTGCACCTGGATCCAGGCTAAGGGAGCTGAAACAGCACAGCACTCCCTACCCCTCATCCTGGACTACCTAGCAGACCTACTACACAGGGTCTTTCCATCTCTTCTATTGAAATTCATGCCTCTGCCATCTGCTCATTTCAGCATAGAGCCACCTCTCTTCTCACACCCTCTCATCAAACAGTTCCTAAGGGGGGCTAATAACTTAAGGCCACCCAGAAGAGCTCCAACCCCAGCTTGGGACCTTAACTTTGTGTTGGAAAAGCTCACCCTACTCCCCCTTTGAACCTGCAGCTTCACCAGAGTTAAAATTCCTCTCTTGGAAAACAGCTTTGCTTCTAGCCATCACTTCAGCTAGAAGAGTTTCAGAGCTACAAGCACTCATGGCTGTAGAGCCTTTAATCATTTTCCATGCTGACAGGGTCTCCCTCAAAACTAACCCCTCCTTCATGCCTAAAGTGGTGTCTAGTGTGGCTCTCAACCAATCCATTCATTTGCCCACCTTTTCCCCTAACCCACAAAATAAAGGGGAAAGGATTCTGCACACTCTAGATGTGCACAGACAGCTCAGATTCTATCTCGATAGGACCAAATCCTTTAGAAAAACTGACCAATTGCTAGTCAACTTTGCAGCAGGGACAGAGGGCAAGGCCATATCCAAACTATCTCCAAATAGCACACTGCATCCATTTCTGCTCCAAACAGCACGGAAAACTGCCCCCAAAGGGGGTCAGGACGCATTCCACCAGGGCAACCTCTACCTCTGCAGCTTTTCTCAGAGGGGTCCCCACTAGGGACATCCTGGAGGCTGCAACTTGGACTTCTGTTCATACCTTCACCAAGCATTACCACCTGCCTATCTTCTCCAAATCCAGGGCAGGCTTTGCCACCGCAGTCTTGCAGGGCACCCTAGCCAGCCCCCAGACTTCTTGACTGCCTCCACCCTTTTTCTTCAGCTTTGGGAATCAACCCAAGTGTGATGACTGCAACAGTGAAACACAAAGTACATAATACAGTTGTGTGTACATTTACCATAAATGTAGATGTTCGAGTGTGTTCACTGCTGCAATCATGGTCCCCCCCCCTCCGTCCCCCTTGTCTCTCTCTCTTCCTCTCTCCTTACAAGGGATTTTTGGCATTTACATTCTACTGGTGGTCTTCCACCATAACCTAGCTCCCTATTTGGGGGCTCCTAACAGTTGGGGCAAGAAAAACTGATGTAATGGCGTCTACTGCTTGATTTTGTATCACTGACGACCTGACGTCAGTCCTTGAGCGACAGCAACAGACTCAGAAATACTAAGCCTGTGGTATTCAGGCCGACTGAGGCTACCCCTGGCAGGATAACTCAAGTGTCATGACTGTAACAGTGAATGCACTTTAACATCTACATTTAAGGTACATGTACACAACTGTACTTTCTCACTTATGTTATAGCTGTGAAGGAACCACCCTTACATCTTGTGTCAAATAAAGGACCCGTTGACTCAGTAGTTGGGAGCCTTCAAGCCCCCATATGTTTGTGACCGTTAGAGCAAGGGAGTGTTGTCTGACAAGAGTGGACAAAGTTCTTCATTTAGTACAGCAAACAGTCCCATAACTCCAGTTCACTGGAACTTCTTGTAGTATAGTTAGCTGTCAGATCTTTTTTGCTGCAGGACTGACTGTTGTACTCCACAGAAGTATATGCCTCTGCTCTTTCAACATACTTTCCTCTTGATTATCCCATCAAGTCATATGCTGGTAGAGTGGTTCTTTGTGTGTCTACATCACTGACATCATCGCTACTTGAAAACTGAAGTAAGGTTTTGCTCATTATTTGGTAATTTGTCTTCTTAAAGCATTGTCTGTACATGCGGTGGATAAACGCTTTGTCCTGACATTGTCCACACCTACCAGTTTAGGACTTTCCACAGGTTGTTTAAATTCCAAACTTCAAATGAGATCTGTCCCATCTGCTTGAATTAGTGGTAGCTTGGGTGGATATAAAACATCCCACAGCAGTAATCAAAAAGTAGAAGTTCCCTGATGCCCTGGTCAAATTTACCCAGTAGTAGAAATACCACATCTGGTCTCCCCTGAAAAGAGGCTATTAGCACATTGGGAATAAGCCACTCAACACTGTATGTGATGGATGGCTGGAGGGAGGGAGGGATAGATAGGTAGGGAACTCCAACTTCAACTTGGAGCTAGTAAATGGGAAGATATTCCTGTTGCACACACTGACATGAAAAAAGTCAGATTTTCCTGCCATAGTGGAAACTGTCACTGCAAGTCCTTTTTCTTGCATCTTCCCTGAGATGTTGACAGTGGAGTCAGGAAGATGAAAGACAGAGTCAGATGTCAACATCCACAGTGCCCTAGCCAAGATGAGATCTGAGGAAAATGCAGTGGCACTTCAGGATACTTTTGTCTTTGTGAATCTTCTCAGTCCACCTGTAGAGAGTGAATTTTTATGGTGTGATCAGGCCAGCCATTAATCATTTTGGTTGGGAAGAAGACTCTACAAAGCTGGCAAGGGTGCACACTTTTGGTGCCTTAGGGTTAGATTGACACTGGAACAGGACTATGCATGACAAGGACATTATTGAGAAGGAAATGATAGGCCTACTTCTGGCCTTGAGAGTATTAAGTAGAGAGTTCAGACAAGGCCCTCTGGGTAGTAACAGACATTACAAATAAGGTATTTGACCATACAGAGTGGGACATACTCCTTTCAGCTGTGCAGACTAGCCATGATTGTGTCGGAAGTGGTCTAGTTAAAAGCCGCATTTGTAGTCTGCCTAGATGCTCCTACTCTAGAATGTGCTTATAACATATTTAGTCTTTGAGTTTGTTACCCTGTTGTATCTCACCTGATTCTACGTAATGGAAATCTGGAACTGGATGAAATTAAGTCCTAGTTAAATTCAATAAAATTGTCACACTGTAGTTAGTTATAGAACTCTGTCTATGACTGCTTCAGGGTATGCTTGAATGTCTTCACTAGTTAGAAAAATTAACCCTGAAGATATTTTTCTTATGGGTGACTTCAGTTGTTGACATGCACCGACAGGCATACACTACCAACAACAAATTTGCCCAGAGATTTCTGGATTTCTCTAATGCAAATACACTTGACCAAATTGTTCCCCTGCCCCAAAGGTTTTCTTCTTGACCTGGGTTACTGTAACAAAGAAGTGATGTGGGAATCTGCTTTGTCTTCCTTTCTTAACCTCAGGTTTAGGGAGTTTTAAAACCTAGAAGAGAAAATACTCAATTTTCTTTGGGAGTGTAGAATTCTTTCTTACCTTTACTGATCGGGAGGATGATCTTAGTCATGCAGATGGTCTGTTACATCTTTTCATTTGCTTTTTATGTCATGGCTTGGAAATTTGTATTTTTATTCTTAAGCAATGTGGATTAAACAGCCATGGCCCTAAAAAGAAAATTATACATAAAGTAGATTTTTGTTGTAATGACTCTAGTTATCCATAAGGTTCATTACCATAGTGTGTGGAATTAACTGTCTTCTGTTCTTTGGACCTTTATCTTTCATTTAAGGTACATTGGCATGCCTGCTCTCCCAAGTCTTTCTTGGATCTTCCCTGTCTGTGCAATTAAAGGGACTTGCCTCCCTTTAGTTCACCTAAAAGTGTTCTTGGTTAAACTTAAACTTTATGCAGAAAAAATTGACCAAGCATTTGCTTAATGTTTGAAATTCATTGCCTGGAAGATTGTGCTGTTTTGGCAAGTTCTTCTTTTTAGAAGGGTTTTGGAGATAGGCACTTCTGTTCAGCGCATTAAACAAGTTTCCATAGAGGATGGTTATCTATTGCTGCTAATCGGTATTGCAGTTGAAGCGACAGTACTATCTTTTCTGTTTTTGTCTTCAGAATATTGGTGTGTATTTCCTGCATGTCATGAATCTTGGAGAGCATTTTATTTTAATCTCTGATCAAATGGGAAGCATGATTTGTTTATATATTTTGTGCAAAATAAAGTACGTACTTGAGCGCACAATTTCTAATTGGATTGAAAATTGTTTTGGCCATTACTGTGACTTCCTGGGGCTGGTTCCTTCAGGGGTGTTTGTGACTTTCTTTTTAGAAGGGAGTCTCATTTCACATGTTTGCAAAATAGCTTGATCTGCAGTACGTGTATTTGTTGAAGCTTGATTGTGTCCATTGCTTGAGGAGGTTTTGCCACTGCTGTCATTCAAGGCATGCTGGGTGGTGCCTCCATCAAACTTCTTTTTGCATTCTTCTGTTCTGACAAAAATGTAAAGATTGTAGTGAAGATCTGAATGGCTGTGGTAACATGGTACAAAATTAAGGAGTTCTTGCCATAGCAGTACAAGTATGGACAATTATGTAGAACTCTGGCTGTGCAGGTTCAGAATACCAAGTGATGTCATTGCGTAAGACCTCGTGCTGTGTTATCAGTGGCTCCTGTGCTGTCCTGCATTGCTGTTGCAGCTGCAGTTTTTCTTGCTTCTGCAATGAAAGCGAACTGTTATAGCATTTTTATAGGTTCATAGGTTCATACTAGGCTATCTGCCCTGGGGCAATTATAAGCCTAGCCCGATTCTGTATGGCTTACGCCACCCCTTGATTTGAGTATACTGTGCCCTTTTTAAGGTTTAGTTTACTGTGCCTCTGTCTAATAGTGACACGGGAGTAATCCCTGGGACAAACCTATGATCCCCCATCCACCTATCGAGATTCTTCTTGAAGAGATTCAGTGAGGTGCTCTGCCTCACATGAACTGGAATTCTATTCCAGAGCGAAGGAAGCCTCTGGGTTATGAACCTGTCCCTCCAGCAAGTTCTATTTATTTCTGTGCTGAGGTTCAAGTCCCTCGAGCGTGTGGCTCTAAGGGATTTAGATTTACTGAGGTGGAGCATGTCCATCAATTCTGGATTTGACATAGCTTTGTATGTCAGGCATAGATCGCCTCGAAGAAGGCGGTATGCAACTGAGTAGAGCTGGAGTTTTTTTAACCGAGCAGCATATGGCATCTGTTTGAGACCCTTGATCCTCTTGGTGAGATACCTTTGGGGTCTTTCTAATTGCTGCAGGTGTCGGGTAAGGTACATCCCAAAGGCATTGTATTCTATGATGGGCCTGATGAGGGATGAATAAAGGGGCACGATTACCTCTCTTGATCTTGATGTGAAACCCTTCGTGATGAGGTGGGCTATGTAGAAGGTCTTTCTAACCACTTTGGCAATGTGGTTTTCAAAGGAGAGATTGCTATCAACTTGGGTCCCCAGGTCCCTAATAACTTTCTCTGTACTTAATGGGTTTCCGCCTATGTGGTAATTTGTGAGCACATTGTTTTTGCCAAAGGGTATGACTATACATTTTTTGGCATTTAGCTTTAAACCATGGTGCTGGCACCAGTTATCTGTCTCTGAGACCTTTTTGAAGGATGTTTGTGTCAGCTGGAGAGTCTATTATGGCGCCCAGTTTGCAGTCGTCTGCGAACTTGGTGAGCCATAGTCCTCCCACGTTTGCCTGTACCTCGGAAAAGTATATACCGAACAAAAGTGGTCCCATGTCAGAACCCTGTGGGACGCCACTTGTGACCAGTTTCGAGTCTGACATGGCTCCAGCAACTCTCACTCTGTGGGTTCTGTCTTTGAGCCAGTTTGCGACCCATCTTGTGACATAGGGGTTTATATTTAAGCTGGATAGCTTATCTATGATGCCCGAGTGGGGTATTGTGTCAAATGCCTTTGCAAGGTCCAGATAGGCTGTGTGGACTAACTTCCTTTCATCTATGGCTTTGGTGACTGTTTCGAAGAAGTCAACCAGGTTCAAAAGGCAGGAACTGCCCTTGACAAAGCCGAACTGGGTAGGATCTAGTGTCTGTAGGTCCCCAATGTCTTTGTTTATGAGCTCCATGATGATCCTCTCCATAGCCTTGCAGACTAAGCTAGTCAGGCTTATGGGGGCGATAATTTCCAGGGTCCGTAGAGGCTCCACCTTTGTGGAGTGGGACCACTGTTGCTGTACGCCATTCTGTGGGCACATATCCTGTAGTGAGGCTGAGATTGTATAGCTGTTTTATTTGAGGGATTAGTTACTCTTGGAGTTCATGTAGGACGCAACCTGGGACGCCATCTGGTCCCATGGAAGCAGTGTTTTTTGCTTTGGAGAGGGCAGCCTTCACCTGAGCATCGGAGATGTTTGGGAGGCAGCCCTCTGCTGGGCTACATACTTGCTCTTTTGGGGGGGGGGGGGGAGAAGTTTGCACTGAATCTGTCTGCTAGGATATTGGCGATGTCTGTGGGTTCAGTGTATTTTTTGTCATTTAGAATCAACTCAGAACAAGTCTGGGAGTTGCATCCCAGGTTCCTAACATAACTGAAAAAAGTAGGGAAAACAACAAGCTCATTCATAAATTCCATTCTTAAAGGGAGCAACTGCCACATTAACTCTTAAGAACGAACAAGTAGCAGCCCCTCTTCTTACAAAGTGAATTGACCAAAACACATCAGAATTTTACAGCGGATTCTATTGCACATTAGCACTGAAGCATACATACAATATCCTCTCCTTTCTGCCATTCTTTTTTTTTTGTAGTCTGCTGTCATCCTTTGTATGTATGGGAAATTTGTCGGATGCTTAACATGATGACATTGCAGCCGTTGTAAGCCTTATTTGCAGTTGCAAGCTTTGTTGCATAAATTCTTTAAGGGCTATTGAGATACTTTATGGTAATTCTGTCTGTGCAATATGTATGCTGTGTGATGAATTTCTCTGGCATAGTATTGTCACTGTCCTTGCATGGCTGTCAGTTCCTGAGCAAAGCAAGTTTGTGAGACACTTGCAGGAGTTGGTTTCAGAGACTGCTGAGTATAACGCTGTTTGGTGGACTAAGACTGGTTGTTATAAAAATTTTCCCTTTGGTCCTGGAAATTTTATTTACTACACACCCCTTCATATTGACATGAGTGACACTACAGCTAGTCAATCATGATGTACAGTGTATTGCCTAGGAAAAACTGACCAAGTGCTGCCCTTTTAAGTGGAGCAGTTCCCAAATGATCAAGTGTAGTGAAAACCTAGACTGACCATTATCGTAGGATTACAAATCCGTTTATCTCGTACAACTGTATTTTCCTGAAATTTGTACTCCCGCTTGCTTGCTATACCTGTTTTATTAGAAAATGCTATGTTGCCTTTTAAAATGTTAGACATTGTGTTAAAATTGCTTTTTCATTTTTCACTTGTATAGGTGGGAGCAAAGAGTTGACCAGCATGGCCGTGTATATTATGTTGATCATGTAGAGAAGAGAACAACATGGGACAGACCAGAGCCACTTCCTCAAGGGTAAGTTTGTAAACAACTATGCAGACTTTGACTCCTAACACTTAAGTGTTGCTGAGCTTTAAGAGATCTGTGTTGAGGTGCAAATTCTTCTGACTGCTATAACTATTGCTTTGTTTTATTAGTTTTGAGACGTAAAATGAGGTCCCTTACTTAGCATATTAGTTCTGTCATAAACTGTGCTAGATTATTTACATGTTGAGTTGAGCTTGGCCCCTGCATAAAATGTTACCACATTGTCAGCATTTCTTTAGAGAGACCATATGTATTAATAGTAGATGTTAGGTTGCAGATTAGAGAGAGCTTCTACAGAGCAGTTCAAACCCTTAGTATATTTACCTCCATCTCAGGTTATTACTCAGTTGATCGAGAAGGGCATTTTGAGGTGTTTGTGGAGTGAGACTGGGTGTGTATTTCAGGTTACTCATCCAGGTCCCTCTTGAAGAGGATAAGGCAACTATGCTGAATATGAAGAGGGAATTTATTCCAGACTACAGGAAAGTTGGTCTTTAATATAGGAGTTTACCATGTTGTTGGGCTTGCAAGCATGTAGGGCACCTAAAACAGGGTTGTTTGAGGGCCTTGTAGTGGTCACACCTGTTGAGTCTGTATGAGATAGAGAAGAGATACGGAGCTTTAAGGTGATGTTCATATATAATGGAAGTCAAGTCCTTGATTTTTCTGTGTCAGGAAGTGCTGGGGTATTTCGGGTTGGCTCATACGTCTGGATAGGTATGTGCCAAATGGAGCATTTTATTCAGTTATTGGTGTAGTAAGGGAAACCTAGAGAGGTATGATAATATCTTTGGACTTGTAGGAAATACACTTCATAGCTAACTAGAAAGATTTTTTTTTAACCTTGGCAACAAGGTGGTCAGAGGCGAGCCCATTCTCAACAAATGTGCTCAGGTCTCTGACAGCTATGTCTGCTTGACAAGGTACTATAATATGGTAGTAGCAAGGGTGCTTCTGTTTTCAAGGAATATGTTAAATTATTGGGCATTTAGGTTGACACCTCAGTCTTGGCACCATTTTTTGTGCCCTGTATTAGGAGAATCTGGTAATCCCGAATGGAATTAGTGGTAGATTATGGCTTCAAGTTTACAATCGGCAGCAAACATTGTTAGCAAAACGTTTTTGGAAAGTTTTTATATCAGAGAAGTAAATACCAGACAGAAAAGGCCCTAGTACAAAGTGGTAGAGACATCACTGGTAGCAAAGTTTTTTTAGGAGATGTGTTCCCCCTGTCTTAATTTTCTTGGTTCTGTCCATGAGCCGCTTTATCCATTGAGTAACATAAAGGTTTACATTTTGTTTTGTAAGTTAATCTGTGATGACCGAGTGAGGAATAGTGCCAGAAGCTTTAGGTAGGTTAAGGTAAGCTTGGCCTCCTCCGATGCCACAGGGATGACTTCTAGCTACAGGCCCCCAACTTGGACTCAAGATTCCCTCTTCATGTATTTGGACCTCTTCGAATCTACCAAGATTCAACCCTTTACCCTGATCCTGGGTGACTTTAACTATCCAACCATAGATTGGAAGAACTACTCATACCAAAACACAAATGCCCAGAGATTTTGATTTCATCAATGTAAATGCCTTGGACCAGCTGGTTGACACCCCAACAAGAGGTGAAAATATCTTGGACTTGATATTAACCAACATGAGTAACCACTGCAACATCCCTACAGTGTCAACCTCTCTGGTGAGATCCAACCACAAAGCGGTCACTTTCGAAGTCAGCATCTACTTCAACTCCCCCACCCCCCAGCTAGGATCAAACAAAAAAAAAAATCTCCAAAGCTGATTACAACCTCCTGAGAGAAGGTATAAACAGCTTAACCCCCCCCCCCCCCGCAATAGGAGCTGGCACAAATGTCCAAACCTACACCAAAGTAGTATATGAGCATTTATATAGTTGCATGGAATCAGGAATACCTAATAGGACAAAATCATTCTCCTCAAGGAAGTGTAAACCTGTCTGGTGGACATTTGCAATAAATAAACTCTATAATAAAAGGAAAATGCTGCCCAGGACCAAGAAGGAGCAGGTGCTTAATTGGAAGCAATCTCACCTTGGCCTGAACAAGCAAATAAGAGCACTAGTGAAATCCTCCAGAGCAAACTTAGTCCAGACTGGCCACATCTACTAAAGACGATCGTAAGGCCTTCTTCACATATGTCTGCAATCTCAAAGGAAGCACTCAGATCTGCTCAGAACTAGTGGTCAACATGTCAATAAATCAGGACAAACAGCACCTGCCCCTATCCTCTTATCCCTATGGAGCAAGTTATCACTGCCCTTTCAAAGGCAAAAAATACAGCCTCCATGGGACCCAATAACATTGCATGAACTCAGGCAGGCACTTGCAGCACCATTAGGCACCCTATTCAAAGCCTGGGTTACTGGCTTTGTCCCAGCAGAGAAGACTGCCACTGTCATCCCTTTGCACAAAGGTGGAGCGCCCAATGATCCAGGAAATTAAAGAAGCATCAGCCTAACTAACCTGATCTGCAAGGCCATGGTATGGATTATCGTGGACCTCATTAACAAGGACATTGGCAACCTCCAAACACACGATCCCACACAGGTGGATTTCATCAAGGGGAAATCATGCCTGTTAAACTTGATCGACTTCTATGAGACAGTCCCCATAGCCATGGACGAGGGGAGGACTGTGTACACCGCCTACCTTGACCTGGCCAAAGCCTTTGATATTATTCCCCACTCGAGTATAATAAACTCTCTCAATTAGGCATCAATCTGTATGTTAACAGATGGTTAGCAAACTGGTTCACTGATGGAACCCACCTAGACAAAATAGGGGAAACCACCTCAAGCAGTAGACAGGTAACGAGCAGCATACCCCAGGGATCGGTCTTCAGGCCTCTGTTTTGGATATACTTTTCTGAGCTGCAGACTAATACCAGTGGGCTATGGCTGACTAAGGTTGCAGATGACTGCAAGCTGGGCGCGGTCATAAATTTCCCTACAAATGACTGGTGCCAGAAAATGCATCATCATCCCCTTGGGGAGAGCGATGTTCCCCACAAATTATCACATTGCGCAATCAGTCACGAGGGACTTGGTCATCCAGCTTGATAGTAACCTGACTTTTGACCACCATATTGCCTCCATTGTACGGATGGCTTTATACATGATGGTCCACCTCATTAGGAAGGGTATCTCATCTAGGGACAAGGTCATAACATCCCCTCTTGCCTTTCCTTATAAGGCCCATTATTGAGTTCAACTCCCCTTTCGGCATGTATCTCACAAAGCACATGACTCGGCTGGAGAGACCACAGAGGATGTTCATCGTGTTTCACTGTTGCAGTCATGACTGTAGGGTTCTCCCCTGCTGGCAGGCAGCCCTCAGTCGGCCAGAATCCCAAAGTCTGGGTCCGGCGTTGGCTGTTCAACCATGCTCCCTGGCGTCAGAGCGCCAGGAGTATAAAGCTGACAGCCGACGCCATCTTCTCCAGTCTTTCTTGCCGTGCGGTGATAGCAGTTCGCAAGTGCTGGTCGGCTGACTTCTGACGATTTTTTCTGATCTACTTCGGTCCGAAGATTTTCTTCTCCACTCAAAGCTAAGTACCCCGTTGGGGAAACTTTTTTCTTGCTCCACTCCGATGTCAGAAAAAGTTAATAATTGTATTTCATGTGGGAAGCAAATACCTCATAAGGATTTTCATTCTTACTGTATTCCTTGCTTAGGCCCTGACCACGACGTAGCTAGTTATCGGTTTTGTGCTAGATTCAATCAACGTACAATTAAGCGAAGGTGCGATTTTCTTTTCATTACTTGGCGCTTTAACTACAAAATGTCGTCGGATACGGTTCCGGCTACCGGAGTTCACAAACGTCGCAAGGATAAAGACAGGCCTCCGAGGTCCAAATCTGATGATAAAAACCGCCCCCCGGGGGGGGAGGGGGCCCCCCCGGGGGGTTTCAAAGGGGGGTTCCCCCCCCGTTTCCCCGTCCAGGGGGGGGG